>NC_090369.1:2030029-2032400 GCF_035084215.1 Heptranchias perlo | reverse complement strand
ACACGCGCGCGCCCACCACACGCGCGCACACACACGCGCGCACACGCGCGCGCACACACGCACACACACACACACACACGCGCGCGCGCGCACACACACACACACACACGTGTCGGGCTCCGGCGCGATGCCCCCCTCGGTCGAATAACCCCGGCGGCACTCGCACGTGAAGGTCGGTCGCGGGCTGTAGAACGTACCGCCGTTGCCCGCAACTGTGTTTCGACCCCCACCCCCCCCCGCCCCAGTCCCCGCCCCTCGGGCTTCACCTGTCGGGATAAAGAGGGTCTGTCCCTGCTTCACCGAGCACTTGTAGCACTTGTCCACTTGGTCCCCGTAAAACATCTCGTTCTGGTTGTTGGACGAGCTCCAGCGCTCAAACAAGGCCAGGTTGGCGCTCGTGGGTCTGATCAGGTAGAAAATCTTCTCTCCCTGGACAGAGCAGAACGGAAGCCGTCGGGATGCGGAAATTAAAAGCAACACCCGGGAGCAGGGGGCGGGCCCGCTCGGCCCCCCTCGGGGCCTGCTCCGCCACTCAATCGGACCGCGGCTGGCCTGCACCTCGACCCCATTTGCCGGCCTTTGCTCCTCGATACCCAACAAAAATCTACCGGTCTCAGTCTTGAAAGCTCCAATCGACCCCCGGCCTTTTTGGGGGGAGAGAGTTCCAGATTCCCACTCCCCCTTTGTGTGATGAAATGCTTCCCGACATCACCCCTGAACGGCCTGGCTCTAATTTTAAGGTTCTGCCCCCCTTGTTCTGGACTCCCCCCACCAGAGGAAATAGTTTCTCTCCATCGACCCTTAAACCCCTCGATTAGATCGCCCCTTAATCTTCTACACTCGAGGGAATACAAGCCCAGTCTGTGCATCCTGTCCCGGTAATTTAACCCTCTAAACCCCAGTATCGTTCTGGGCCCTCCATGGCCAATATCACCTTCCTGAAGTGTGATGCCCAGAACTGAACGCAGTGTCTCCAGATGAGGGTCTGAAGAAATGCTTCCTGATTTCACCCCAGCTCTCACTTTAGGATTTTGTCTGCCTCGTTCTTGACTCCCCCCACACCAGAGGGAACACTCCTCCCACCTCACCCCACATCCCTCCCCGCTGCCCCAGTACGACCGCAGAGATTAGGTGAGATGTGAGGCAGGAAGACCCGCTGGGACACAATCTGGGACGGGATGATTTTAAAATGGGGGAAAGGGGGGGAATTCGGCCGGGGCGGGGTGGGGGGGGGGGGCTCCAGCTTCAGATCGCCACCTGGAGGCCGGTCTTGGCCCAGCTCGGCTACGACGCCTTCCACGGCGGAGCAGCCCGGGAGCAAAGCCGTCGGGAGCGAGGTGCCAGGAGGCCGCACCCGCGCCATCAGGAGAGGGATTGGCAGGGGGGTGGGGGGCGGTGTTAAGACAGCAGCAAGAGACACCCCGCCCGCCGTGCCCCAGACGGCCTACCTTGAGAACGTGATACCAGACGGACGTGCCCCCGAAGTCGATGTGGAAGTCTGTGTAGCTGTCCTTCACCCCCATCAGGCAGTACTTCTGGACGCTGGGCCTCTCGAAGACCGAGGACTCTGGCCACAGGTTCTCCACCCAGGAGAGCTTCCTCACCAGCTTCGGAGTCTCCACCAGGTTGGACAGCCTGAAATCAGACAAGTGGGACGGGGTCACCCCAGCCTGACAACGGCAAAGAGAGAGGAAGGAGCTTGCGTTTCGACGGCCCCTCTCACCGCCTCAGGACGTCCCAAAGCGCGTCACAGCCAATCAAGTACTTTCATTTTTGAAGTGTGGTCACTGTTGCAATGTGGGAAACCCAGCAGCCAATTTGCGCACAGCAAGATCCCACAAACAGCAATGCGATAAATGGCCAGGTCATCTGTTTTTTTTAAAAGTGATCTTGGTTGAGGGATAAATATTGGCCCCAGGACACCGGGCAGAACTCTCCTCTTCCCCCCCCAACTGCTCTTCTTCCAATAGTGGCCGTGGGATCTTTTACGTCCACCTGAGAGGACAGACGGGGCCCTCAGTTTAACGTATTATCCCAGAAACAGCAAACGAGACAAATGTCGGTTCAGATTGTGCGCTCGAGTCTCTGGAGTGGGGGCTCGAACCCATGAGCTGCTGACTCTGAGGCGAGAGTGAGACTGAGCCACTGCAGGACCTTTAACATCCAGGCAGACGGGGCCTGGCTTTAATGTCTCATCCTGAAAGATGACACCTCCCACAGTGCGGTGCTCCCTCAGTACTGCCCCTCCGACAGTGCGGCGCTCCCTCAGTACCGCCCCTCCGACAGTGCGGCGCTCCCTCAGTACCGACCCTCCGACAGTGCGGGGCTCCCTCAGTACTGCCCCTCCGACAGTGCGGCGCTCCCTCAGTAC
>NC_090369.1:1912529-2025029 GCF_035084215.1 Heptranchias perlo | reverse complement strand
CTCAGTACCGACCCTCCGACAGTGCGGCGCTCCCTCAGTACTGACCCTCCGACAGTGCGGCGCTCCCTCAGTACTGACCCTCCGACAGTGCGGCGCTCCCTCAGTACTGACCCTCCCACAGTGCGGCGCTCCCTCAGTACCGACCCTCCGACCGTGCGGCGCTCCCTCAGTACCGACCCTCTGACAGTGCGGAGCTCCCTCAGTACTGGCACTGGGGAGTGTCGGGCTAGATTATGGGCTCGAATCTCTGGAGTGGGGGCTCGAACCCATGGCCTTCTGACTCAGAGGCGAGCAAGAGAACGGGGTGGGGGGAGGGGGGGAAGAGAGAGAGAGAGAGCGTGAGAAAAAGGGGCAAGAGAGAGAGAGGGAGAGAGAGAGAGAGAGAGACAGAGACACAGAGCGAGCTGCCCACTGATCCAGGGCTGACGTACACGAAAGGACCCGTGTCAGTTTTAAATAAAAGACACCGCGTGTTACAGGGACGGCGGTCAGAATTCCGCATCGCTTCCCGCGCCGGGGGAGACCACAGCTCCTACCTCGGGAACGTCCTGCCCCGCAGCTCTTTAATGAAGATCTGACTCCCGGTTTGCACCGGCCGTGCTCCGTCGCTACCACCGAGGTTCTCCTGCTTTTGCCAGCTTTTCCTCCTTTTCACTTTGAAGGAGGGAAACAAAAAAAAGCGGATCAGAACCACTGCAAAAGTTAAGAGATTTGCTTCCCGACTTTCCCGGGCCCTCCCCCCGACCCACAGTTGTGGTGCGGAGGCTCTCGTGGCAATAGAAAAAAAATTGACGGGCAAGAAAAGGCCAGTCGGTCCATCAAGCCTGCCCCGCAGCTCATGACGGCCAGAGCATCGTGGCTAAGCACTGGCTCCCGTCCCCGACCCCCCGCTCCCGTCCCCGACCCCCCGCTCCCGTCCCCGCTCCCGTCCCCGACCCCCCGCTCCCGTCCCCCCGCTCCCGTCCCCGACCCCCCGCTCCCGTCCCCGCTCCCGTCCCCGACCCCCCACTCCCGCCCCCCGCTCCCGTCCCCTACCCCCGTTCCCGTCCCCTACCCCCACTCCCCTCCCCGCTCCCGTCCCCTACCCCCGTTCCCGTCCCCTACCCCCACTCCCCTCCCCGCTCCCGTCCCAGACCCCCCGCTCCCTACCCCGACCCCCGCCCCCCTCCTCCCTGCTCCCGCCCCCTACCCCGACCCCCGCTCCCTACCCCGACCCCCGCTCCCTACCCCGACCCCCACCCCCCTCCCCGCTCCCGTCCCCTACCCCCGCTCCCGTCCCCGACTCCCTACCCCGCCCCCCTCCCTGCTCCCGTCCCCTACCCCTGCTCCCTACCCCCGACCCCTCCCCGTTCCCGTCCCCGACCCCCGCTCCCTACCCCGACCCCTGCTCCTGTCCCCCGCCCCGACCCCCGCTCCCGTCCCCCGCTCCCCACCCCAACCCCCGCTCCCTTCCCCGACCTCTGCTCCCTTCCCTGACCCCCACACACACCCCAGCAGCCGTGTAACCTCCTGGGAGGGGTAAAGGAACCGAGAAAAAAAACCCAGGCGAAAAATAACCTGTAAAATTCCTCTCCGACGATGGAAGATCAGGAAGGTGCCAGGTTCCCATCATCCTGTCCCAGTCCCAGTCCCAGTCCCAGTCCCCACTGAATTTGCTGTTCTCAGTGGTGACGGTGCCAGGGGTGATCAAGGGACCCAGGGTTGGAGGGGAGGGGGCGGGGAGAAGAGGGGAAATCAGCCAGGGTACCTGTTCGCTAACCAGCAACCCCTGCTGGAAAACGGATGGTGAATCTACAGGTGGGAGTCGGCACCTTTCAAAGCACTTCGCAACCGAGTAATTTATTTTTGTTTGAAGTGTAGCCGCTGTTTAGGTTGACCGGAACGGGGGGGTCCGCGCCACGTCTGCCTCGAGCGGGACGGGGGGCCGCGTCTGCCTCGAGCGGGACGGGGGGCCACGTCTGCCTCGAGCGGGACGGGGGGCCACGTCTGCCTCGAGCGGGACGGGGGGCCACGTCTGCCTCGAGCGGGACGGGGGGCCACGTCTGCCTCGAGCGGGACGGGGGGCCACGTCTGCCTCGAGCGGGACGGGGGGCCACGTCTGCCTCGAGCGGGACGGGGGGCCACGTCTGCCTCGAGCGGGACAGGGGGGTCCGCGTCTGCCTCGAGCGGGACAGGGGGGTCCGCGCCACGTCTGCCTCGAGCAGGACGGGGGGCCGCGTCTGCCTCGAGCGGGACGGGGGGCCACGTCTGCCTCGAGCGGGACGGGGGGGTCCGCGCCACGTCTGCCTCGAGCGGGACGGGGGGCCGCGTCTGCCTCGAGCGGGACGTAGGGGTCCGCGCCGCGTCTGCCTCGAGCGGGACGGGGGGCCGCGTCTGCCTCGAGCGGGACGGGGGGGCCGTGCCGCGCCTGCCTCGAGCGGGACGGGGGGGGCTGCGCCGCGTCTGCCTCGAGCGGGAAGGGGGGGCCGCGCCGCGTCTGCCTCGAGCGGGCCGCTTCTGCCTCAAGCGGGACGGGGGGGGGCCGTGCCGCGTCTGCCTCGAACGGGACGGGGGGCCGCGCCGCGTCTGCCTCGAGTTGGTCAGCCAGTTCGGGCACAGGAAGATTCCACAAACAGCAGTTAGACGGATGACCAGATGATCTGTATTTTTATCCCAGTGGTGTGGTTTTTGAGGGAGGAATGTTGGCCCAGGTGGGCACTGAGATCCCGGGGGAGGGTCCCAACTCTGCCGAACCATCAGAGTGAAGCCGCAATGGTGGAGGTGGACGACCTCGAATGGTCTGGTGAGCCCATCTTCGAGACCCCGAGGATCAGGCAGTCCGTGTAATGCCATGAGGCAACCTGTGATTTGAAAGATATTTCTCCCCCCCGCCCCCCGCTCTCCGCCCGACCCCCGGCCCCACCACCCCCTTATCAAATCTATAAAGCACGTGCCCTTCGAACCCTGCACCCATCTCTCCGCAGGCTCCTGAAACCCTTCTATCGGGCCCCTCTCAAGAAAAAGCCACGGCTGTCTCTCACCTCTCTCTGTCTCTCTCCATCACAACCGCTCTCAAAGGGACTGGAGGAGGCCATTCGGCCCCTCGAGCCCTGCTCCGCCATTCTATCAGATCATGCCCGACCGGGAGCCGGTGTGGGTCAGCGAGCACAGGGGTTACTCTGAGGTCAGGCTGGTCCTCTCGGTCTGAAAACAGCCCCACCTCACACGACAGAAGGAGTCGATTCGGCCTCAAGTCAAGCTTGTAAGTGAAGCGGGGACGGGGACGGGGGGTTTGGTACTTACTGACGGAGGGGCCATGTGTCTTCTCACAGTCCGGGCAGTGGTACAGGTCGATCTCTGCCGCCGTCTCCTCCTCCACCCCGACACAACTGCAAACATAAAGGCAAGTTAGGGGGAGGGGACAGTCCGAGCCCGTGATCTCCACACAGTAACCGAGACACCCACCCCCAGATCACCAGACCCGAGACCCCGACACCCACCCCCACATCACCAGACCCGAGGCCCCGACACCCACCCCCAGATCACCAGACCCGAGGCCCCGACACCCACCCCCAGATCACCAGACCCGAGGCCCCGACACCCACCCCCAGATCACCAGACCCGAGACCCCGACACCAACCCCCAGATCACCAGACCCGAGGCCCCGACACCCACCCCCAGATCACCAGACCCGAGGCCCCGACACCCACCCCCAGATCACCAGACCCGAGGCCCCGACACCCACCCCCACATCACCAGACCCGAGGCCCCGACACCCACCCCCACATCACCAGACCCGAGGCCCCGACACCCACCCCCAGATCACCAGACCCGAGGCCCCGACACCCACCCCCAGATCACCAGACCCGAGGCCCCGACACCCACCCCCACATCACCAGACCCGAGGCCCCGACACCCACCCCCAGATCACCAGACCCGAGGCCCCGACACCCACCCCCACATCACCAGACCCGACGCCCTGACACCCACCCCCAGATCACCAGACCCGAGGCCCCGACCCCCACCCCCACCCCCAGATCACCAGACCCGAGGCCCCGACACCCACCCCCACATCACCAGACCCGAGGCCCCGACACCCACCCCCAGATCACCAGACCCGAGGCCCCGACACCCACCCCCACATCACCAGACCCGAGGCCCCGACCCCCACCCCCAGATCACCAGACCCGAGGCCCCGACCCCCACCCCCAGATCACCAGACCCGAGGCCCCGACACCCACCCCCAGATCACCAGACCCGAGGCCCCGACACCCCGACACCCACCCCCACATCACCAGACCCGAGGCCCCGACACCCACCCCCAGATCACCAGACCCGAGGCCCCGACACCCACCCCCAGATCACCAGACCCGAGGCCCCGACACCCACCCCCAGATCACCAGACCCGAGGCCCCGACACCCACCCCCAGATCACCAGACCCGAGGCCCCGACACCCACCCCCAGATCACCAGACCCGAGGCCCCGACACCCACCCCCAGATCACCAGACCCGAGGCCCCGACACCAACCCCCAGATCACCAGACCCGAGGCCCCGACACCCACCCCCAGATCACCAGACCCGAGGCCCTGACACCAACCCCCAGATCACCAGACCCGAGGCCCTGAGACCCACCCCCAGATCACCAGACCCGAGGCCCCGAGACCCACCCCCAGATCACCAGACCCGAGGCCCCGACACCCACCCCCAGATCACCAGACCCGAGGCCCCGACACCCACCCCCACATCACCAGACCCGAGGCCCCGACACCCACCCCCACATCACCAGACCCGAGGCCCTGAGACCCACCCCCAGATCACCAGACCCGAGGCCCCGACACCCACCCCCAGATCACCAGACCCGAGGCCCCGACACCAACCCCCACATCACCAGACCCGAGGCCCCGACACCCACCCCCAGATCACCAGACCCGAGGCCCTGAGACCCACCCCCAGATCACCAGACCCGAGGCCCCGACACCCACCCCCAGATCACCAGACCCGAGGCCCCGACACCCACCCCCAGATCACCAGACCCGAGGCCCCGACCCCCACCCCCACCCCCAGATCACCAGACCCGAGGCCCTGAGACCCACCCCCAGATCACCAGACCCGAGGCCCCGACACCCACCCCCAGATCACCAGACCCGAGGCCCCGACACCCACCCCCACATCACCAGACCCGAGGCCCCGACACCCACCCCCACCCCCAGATCACCAGACCCGAGGCCCCGACCCCCACCCCCACCCCCAGATCACCAGACACGAGTCCCCGACACCCACCCCCAGATCACCAGACCCGAGGCCCCGACACCCACCCCCAGATCACCAGACCCGAGGCCCCGACACCCACCCCCACCCCCAGATCACCAGACCCGAGGCCCTGAGACCCACCCCCAGATCACCAGACCCGAGGCCCCGACACCCACCCCCACATCACCAGACCCGAGGCCCCGACACCCACCCCCAGATCACCAGACCCGAGGCCCTGACACCCACCCCCACATCACCAGACCCGAGGCCCCGACACCCACCCCCACCCCCAGATCACCAGACCCGAGGCCCTGAGACCCACCCCCAGATCACCAGACCCGAGGCCCCGACACCCACCCCCAGATCACCAGACCCGAGGCCCCGACACCCACCCCCAGATCACCAGACCCGAGGCCCCGACACCCACCCCCACCCCCAGATCACCAGACCCGAGGCCCTGACACCAACCCCCAGATCACCAGACCCGAGGCCCTGAGACCCACCCCCAGATCACCAGACCCGAGGCCCCGACACCCACCCCCAGATCACCAGACCCGAGGCCCTGACACCCACCCCCAGATCACCAGACCCGAGGCCCCGACACCCACCCCCACATCACCAGACCCGAGGCCCTGACACCCACCCGATCACACGGCCAACGGAATGTAATTAGCACCCCTCTAAGCTCAACGGAACGAGCTGGCCCAACCACTCAACAGTTGTCAGCTTTAGAACGGAGCCCGAGGACAGTACCGTTTCCTGTCATTGCAAAATGATCAAACTAAACAGGAAGACGGAATCAAAGAGAGAAGTACACCAGCAACAGTCAACCTATTCTACCATGGGCACTGACTTTTTTAATTCATTCATGGGATGTGGGCGTCGCTGGCATTTATTGCCCATCCCTAATTGCCCCTTGAGAAGGTGGCGGTGAGCCGCCTTCTTGAACCGCTGCAGTCCGTGTGGTGAAGGTTCTCCCACAGTGCTGTTAGGGAGGGAGTTCCAGGATTTTGACCCAGCGACGATGAAGGAACGGCCGATATATTTCCAAGTCGGGATGGTGTGTGACTTGGAGGGGAACGTGCTGGTGGTGTTGTTCCCATGTGCCTGCTGCCCTTGTCCTTCTAGGTGGTAGAGGTCGCGGGTTTGGGAGGTGCTGTCGAAGAAGCCTTGGCGAGTTGCTGCAGTGCATCCTGTGGATGGTACACACTGCAGCCACAGTGCGCCGGTGGTGAAGGGAGTGAATATTTAGGGGGGTGGATGGGGTGCCAATCAAGCAGGCTGCTTTGTCCTGGATGATGTCGAGCTTCTTGAGTGTTGTTGGAGCTGCACTCATCCAGGCAAGTGGAGAGTATTCCATCACACTCCTGACTTGTGCTTTGTAAATGGTGGAAGGGCTTTGGGGAGTCAGGAAGTGAGTCAATCGCCACAGAATACCCAGTCTCTGACCTGCTCTTGTAGCCACATTATTTACGTGGCTGGTCCAGTTAAGTTTCTGGTCAATGGTGACCCCCAGGATGTTAATGGTGGGGGATTCGGCGATGGTAATGCCGTTGAATGTCAAGGGGAGGTGGTTAGATTCTCTCTTGTTGGAGATGGTCACTGCCTGGTACTTAAGTGGCAAGTAACCTTCGTGGCACATATAAGCCCAAGCCTGGATGTTGTCGAGGTCTTGCTGCATGCGGGCACGGACTGCTTCATTATCTGAGAAATTGTGAATGGAACTGAACACTGTGCAATCAGCGAACATCCCCACTTCTGACCTTATGATGGAGGGAAGGTCATTGATGAAGCAGCTGAAGATGGTTGGGCCGAGGACACTGCCCTGAGGAACTCCTGTGGAATGTCCTGGGGCTGAGATGATTGGCCTCCAACAACAACTACCATCTTCCTTTGCAAGGTATGACTCCAGCCACTGGAGAGTTTTCCCCCGATTCCCATTGACTTCAATTTTACTCGGGCTCCATGATGCCACACTCGGTCAAATGCTGCCTTGATGTCCAGAGCAGTCACTCTCACCTCACCTCTGGAATTCAGTTCCTTTGTCCATGTTTGGATCAAGGCTGTAATGAAATTATACTGGGGCCTCACAATCCCTCTCTCTCAGGGAGATATCTGTACACTGACTGGTGTCTCTCAGTCCCCTCTCTCTCAGGGAGATATCTGTACACTGACTGGTGTCTCTCAGTCCCCTCTCTCTCAGGGAGATATCTGTACACTGACTGGTGTCTCTCAGTCACATCTCTCTCTCGGAGATATCTGTACACTGACTGCTGTCTCTCAGTCCCCTCTCTCTCGGAGATATCTGTACACTGACTGCTGTCTCTCAGTCCCCTCTCTCTCGGAGATATCTGTACACTGACTGGTGTCTCTCAGTCACCTCTCTCTCTCTCAGGGAGATATCTTTACACTGACTGGTGTCTCTCATTCCCCGCTCTCTCTCAGGGAGATATCTGCACACTGAATGGGATGTCTCAGTCCTTCAGAAAGATATATCTACACTGTCCGACCCAAAGTAAACATGGCGCAACCCCGTCCCGCGAAACGGAAACACGGCGCGACCCCGTCCCGCTCAACGTAAATAGGGTGCGACCACGTCCCGCTCAACGGAAACACTGTCTTGACCCCGTCCCGCTCAACGTAAACACTGTACTGACCCCGTCCCACTCAATGCAAACACTGTCTGACCCCGTCCCACTCAATATAAACACGGCGTGACCCCGTCCCACTCAATATAAACACTGTCTGACGAAGTCCGACTCAATGTAAACACCGTCTGACCCTGTCGACTCAACGTAAACACTGTCTGACCCCGTCCCACTCAATGTAAACACTGTCTGACCCCTTCCCGCTCAACGTAAACAGGGCGTGACCCCGTCCAACTCAATGTAAACAGGGCGCGACCCCGTCCGGCTTCACGTAAACACGGCGCGACCCCGTCCCGCTCAACGTAAACACTGTCTGACCCCGTCCCACTCAATGTAAACACTGTCTGACCCCGTCCCACTCAATGTAAACACTGTCTGACCCTGTCCGACTCAATGTAAACACGGCTCGACCCCGTCCCACTCAATATAAACACTGTCTGACCCCGTCCCACTCAATGTAAACACTGTCTGACCCCGTCCCACTCAATGTAAACACGGCGTGACCCCGTCCCACTCAATGTAAACACGGCGTGACCCCGTCCCACTCAATGTAAACACTGTCTGACCCCGTCCCGCTCAACGTAAACACGGCGTGACCCCGTCCCACTCAATGTAAACACGGCGTGACCCCGTCCCACTCAATGTAAACACGGCGTGACCCCGTCCCACTCAATGTAAACACGGCGTGACCCCGTCCCACTCAATGTAAACACGGCGAGACCCCGTACGACTAAATGTAAACACGGCGCGACCCCATCCCGCTCAACGTAAATAGGGTGCAACCCCGTCCCACTCAATGCAAACACTGTCTGACCCCGTCCCACTCAATGTAAACACTGTCTGACCCTGGCCCACTCAATGTAAACACTGTATGACCCTGTCCCACTCAACGTAAACACAGTCTGACCCCATCCCACTCAATGGAAACACTGTCTGACCCCGTCCCGCTCAATGGAAACACTGTCTGACCCCGTCCCACTCAATGTAAACACGGCGTGACCCCGTCCGACTCAATGTAAACACGGCGTGACCCCGTCCCACTCAATGTAAACACGGCGTGAACCCGTCCCACTCAATGTAAACACGGCGTGACCCTGGCCCACTCAACGGAAACCCTGTCTGACCCTGTCCCACTCAATGTAAACACGGCGTGACACCGTCCCACTCAATGTAAACACGGCGTGACCCCGTCCGACTAAATGTAAACACGGCGCGACCCCATCCCGCTCAACGTAAATAGGGTGCGACCCCGTCCCACTCAATGTAAACACGGTCTGACCCCGTCCCACTCAATGTAAACACTGTCTGACCCCGTCCCACTCAATGTAAACACGGCATGACCCCATCCCACTCAATGTAAACACGGCATGACCCCGTCCCACTCACTGGAAACACGGCGTGACCCCATCCCACTCAATGTAAACACGGCATGAACACATCCCACTCAATGTGAACTCTGTCTGACCCTGTCCCACTCAATGTAAACACTGTCTGACCCTGTCCCACTCAATGTAAACACTGTCTGACCCTGTCCCACTCAATGTAAACTCTGTCTGACCCTGTCCCACTCAATGTAAACACTGTCTGACCCTGTCCCACTCAACGTAAACACTGTCTGACCCTGTCCGACTCAACGTAAACACTGTCTGACCCTGTCCGACTCAATATAAACACGGCTCGACCCCGTCCCACTAAATGTAAACACTGTCTGACCCTGGCCCACTCAATGTAAACACTATCTGACCCTGTCCCACTCAACGCAAACACAGTCTGACCCCGTCCCACTCAATGTAAACACTGTCTGACCCCGTCCCACTCAATGCAAACACTGTCTGACCCCGTCCCGCTCAACGTAAACACGGCGTGACCCCGTCCCGCTCAACGTAAACACAGCGTGACCCCGTCCCGCTCAACGTAAACACTGTCTGACCCCGTCCCACTCAATGTAAACACTGTCTGACCCCGTCCCACTCAATGTAACCAATGTCTGACCCCGTCCCACTCAATGTAAACACAGCGTGACCCCGTCCCACTCAATGTAAACACGGCGTGACCCCGTTCCACTCAATGTAAACACGGCGTGACCCCGTCCCACTCAATGTAAACACGGCGTGACCCTGTCCCACTCAATGCAAACACTGTCTGACCCCGTCCCACTCAACGTAAACACTGTCTGACCCCGTCCCGCTCAATGTAAACACTGTCTGACCCCGTCCCACTCAACGTAAACACTGTCTGACCCTGTCCCACTCAACGTAAACACTGTCTGACCCTGTCCGACTCAATGTAAACACGGCTCGACCCCGTCCCACTCAATGTAAACACTGTCTGACCCCGTCCCACTCAACGTAAACACTGTCTGACCCCGTCCCACTCAACAAAACACTGTCTGACCCTGTCCCACTCAACGTAAACACTGTCTGACCCTGTCCGACTCAATGTAAACACTGTCTGACCCCGTCCCGCTCAATGTAAACACTGTCTGACCCCGTCCCACTCAACGTAAACACTGTCTGACCCCGTCCCACTCAACATAAACACTGTCTGACCCTGTCCGACTCAATGTAAACACGGCTCGACCCCGTCCCACGAAATGTAAACACTGTCTGACCCTGTCCCACTCAATGCAAACACTGTCTGACCCCGTCCCGCTCAACGTAAACACGGCGTGACCCCATCCCACTCAATGTAAACACTGTCTGACCCCGTCCCACTCAATGTAAACACTGTCTAACCCCGTCCCGCTCAACGTAAACAAGGCGTGACCCCGTCCCGCTCAATGTAAACACTGTCTGTCCCTGTCCCACTCAATGTAAACAATGTCTGACCCCATCCCGCTCAATGTAAACACGGCGTGACCCCGTCCCACTCAATGTAAACACGGCGTGACCCCGTCCCACTCAATGTAAACACGGCGTGACCCCGTCCCACTCAATGCAAACACGGCGTGACCCCATCCCACTCAACGTAAACACTGTCTGACCCCGTCCCGCTCAATGTAAACACTGTCTGACCCTTTCCCACTCAACGTAAACACTGTCTGACCCTGTCCGACTCAATGTAAACACGGCTCGACCCCGTCCCGCTCAATGTAAACACTGTCTGACCCTGTCCCACTCAACGTAAACACTGTCTGACCCTGTCCGACTCAATGTAAACACGGCTCGACCCCGTCCCACTCAATGTAAACACTGTCTGACCCTGGCCCACTCAATGCAAACACTGTCTGACCCTGTCCCACTCAACGTAAACCCTGTCTGACCCCGTCCGACGAAATGTAAACACGGCGCGACCCCATCCCGCTCAACGTAAATAGGGTGCGACCCCGTCCCACTCAATGTAAACACTGTCTGACCCCGTCCCACTCAATGCAAACACTGTCTGACCCCGTCCCACTCAATGGAAACACGACATGACCCCCGTCCCACTCAATGTAAACACGGCATGACCCCGTCCCACTCAATGTAAACACGGTGTGACCCCATCCCACTCAATGTAAACACGGCGTGACCCCGTCCCATTCAATGTAAACACTGTCTGACCCCGTCCCACTCAATGTAAACACTGTCTGACCCCGTCCCACTAAATGTAAACACTGTCTGACCCCGTCCCACTCAAAGTAAACACTGTCTGACCCTGTCCCACTCAACGTAAACACTGTCTGACCCTGTCCGACACTCAATGTAAACACTGTCTGACCCTGTCCCACTCAATGTAAACCGTCTGACCCCGTCCCACTCAATGTAAACACGGCATGACCCCGTCGCACTCAATGTAAACACGGCATGACCCCATCCCACTCAATGTAAACACGGCGTGACCCCGTCCCACTCAATGTAAACACGGCGTGACCCCGTCCCATTCAATGTAAACACTGTCTGACCCCGTCCCACTCAATGTAAACACTGTCTGACCCCGTCCCACTAAATGTAAACACTGTCTGACCCCGTCCCGCTCAAAGTAAACACTGTCTGACCCCGTCCCGCTCAACGTAAACACTGTCTGACCCTGTCCGACACTCAATGTAAACACTGTCTGACCCCGTCCCACTCAACGTAAACCCTGTCTGACCCCGTCCGACGAAATGTAAACACGGCGCGACCCCATCCCGCTCAACGTAAATAGCGTGCGACCCCGTCCCACTCAATGTAAACACTGTCTGACCCCGTCCCACTCAATGTAAACACTGTCTGACCCCGTCCCACTCAATGTAAACACTGTCTGACCCCGTCCCACTCAATGTAAACACTGTCCGACCCTGGCCCACTCAATGCAAACACTGTCTGACCCTGTCCCACTCAACGTAAACCCTGTCTGACCCCGTCCCACTCAATGTAAACACTGTCTGACCCCGTTGCACTCAATGTAAACACGGCATGACCCAGTCCCACTCAATGTAAACACGGCGTGACCCCATCCCACTCAATGTAAACACGGCGTGACCCCGTCCCATTCAATGTAAACACTGTCTGACCCCGTCCCACTCAATGTAAACACTGTCTGACCCCGTCCCACTCAATGTAAACACTGTCTGACCCCGTCCCACTAAATGTAAACACTGTCTGACCCCGTCCCACTCAAAGTAAACACTGTCTGACCCTGTCCCACTCAATGTAAACACTGTCTGATGCTGTCCGACACTCAATGTAAACACTGTCTGACCCCGTCCCACTCAATGTAAACACTGTCTGATCCTGTCCCACTCAACGTAAACACAGTCTGACCCTGTCCCACTCAACGTAAACCCTGTCTGACCCCGTCCGACGAAATGTAAACACGGCGCGACCCCATCCCGCTCAACGTAAATAGGGTGCGACCCCGTCCCACTCAATGTAAACACTGTCTGACCCCGTCCCACTCAATGCAAACACTGTCTGACCCCGTCCCACTCAATGTAAACACTGTCTGACCCCGTCCCACTCAACGTAAACACTGTCTGACCCTGTCCGACTCAATGTAAACACTGTCTGACCCCGTCCCACTCAATGTAAACACTGTCTGACCCCGTCCCACTCAATGTAAACACTGTCTGACCCCGTCCCACTAAATGTAAACACTGTCTGACCCCGTCCCACTCAAAGTAAACACTGTCTGACCCTGTCCCACTCAACGTAAACACTGTCTGACCCTGTCCCACACTCAATGTAAACACTGTCTGACCCTGTCCCACTCAATGTAAACCGCCTGACCCCGTCCCACTCAATGTAAACACGGCATGACCCCGTCGCACTCAATGTAAACACGGCATGACCCCATCCCACTCAATGTAAACACGGCGTGACCCCGTCCCACTCAATGTAAACACGGCGTGACCCCGTCCCATTCAATGTAAACACTGTCTGACCCCGTCCCACTCAATGTAAACACTGTCTGACCCCGTCCCACTCAATGTAAACACTGTCTGACCCCGTCCCGCTCAAAGTAAACACTGTCTGACCCCGTCCCGCTCAACGTAAACACTGTCTGACCCTGTCCGACACTCAATGTAAACACTGTCTGACCCCGTCCCACTCAACGTAAACCCTGTCTGACCCCGTCCGACGAAATGTAAACACGGCGCGACCCCATCCCGCTCAACGTAAATAGCGTGCGACCCCGTCCCACTCAATGTAAACACTGTCTGACCCCGTCCCACTCAATGTAAACACTGTCTGACCCCGTCCCACTCAATGTAAACACTGTCTGACCCCGTCCCACTCAATGTAAACACTGTCTGACCCCGTCCCACTCAATGTAAACACTGTCTGACCCCGTCCCACTCAATGTAAACACTGTCCGACCCTGGCCCACTCAATGCAAACACTGTCTGACCCTGTCCCACTCAACGTAAACCCTGTCTGACCCCGTCCCACTCAATGTAAACACTGTCTGACCCCGTCGCACTCAATGTAAACACGGCATGACCCCGTCCCACTCAATGTAAACACGGCGTGACCCCATCCCACTCAATGTAAACACGGCGTGACCCCTTCCCATTCAATGTAAACACTGTCTGACCCCGTCCCACTCAATGTAAACACTGTCTGACCCCGTCCCACTCAATGTAAACACTGTCTGACCCCGTCCCACTAAATGTAAACACTGTCTGACCCCGTCCCACTCAAAGTAAACACTGTCTGACCCTGTCCCACTCAATGTAAACACTGTCTGATGCTGTCCGACACTCAATGTAAACACTGTCTGACCCCGTCCCACTCAATGTAAACACTGTCTGATCCTGTCCCACTCAACGTAAACACAGTCTGACCCTGTCCCACTCAACGTAAACCCTGTCTGACCCCGTCCGACGAAATGTAAACACGGCGCGACCCCATCCCGCTCAACGTCAATTGGGTGCGACCCCGTCCCACTCAATGTAAACACTGTCTGACCCCGTCCCACTCAATGTAAACACTGTCTGACCCCGTCCCACTCAATGTAAACACTGTCTGACCCCGTCCCACTCAATGTAAACACTGTCCGACCCTGGCCCACTCAATGTAAACACTGTCTGATCCTGTCCCACTCAACGTAAACACAGTCTGACCCTGTCCCACTCAACGTAAACCCTGTCTGACCCCGTCCGACGAAATGTAAACACGGCGCGACCCCATCCCGCTCAACGTAAATAGGGTGCGACCCCGTCCCACTCAATGTAAACACTGTCTGACCCCGTCCCACTCAATGCAAACACTGTCTGACCCCGTCCCACTCAATGTAAACACTGTCTGACCCCGTCCCACTCAACGTAAACACTGTCTGACCCTGTCCGACTCAATGTAAACACGGCTCGACCCCGTCCCACTCAATGTAAACACTGTCCGACCCTGGCCCACTCAATGCAAACACTGTCTGACCCTGTCCCACTCAACGTAAACCCTGTCTGACCCCGTTCCACTCAATGTAAACACGGCATGACCCCGTCGCACTCAATGTAAACACGGCATGACCCCGTCCCACTCAATGTAAACACGGCGTGACCCCATCCCACTCAATGTAAACACGGCATGACCCCGTCCCATTCAATGTAAACACTGTCTGACCCCGTCCCACTCAATGTAAACACTGTCTGACCCCGTCCCACTAAATGTAAACACTGTCTGACCCCGTCCCACTCAAAGTAAACACTGTCTGACCCTGTCCCACTCAACGTAAACACTGTCTGACCCTGTCCGACACTCAATGTAAACACTGTCTGACCCTGTCCCACTCAACGTAAACACTGTCTGACCCTGTCCGACACTCAATGTAAACACTGTCTGACCCCGTCCCACTCAATGTAAACACTGTCTGATCCTGTCCCACTCAATGCAAACACTGTCTGACCCCGTCCCACTCAATGTAAACACTGTCTGACCCCGTCCCACTCAATGCAAACACTGTCTGACCCCGTCCCACTCAATGTAAACACTGTCTGACCCCGTCCCACTCAACGTAAACACTGTCTGACCCTGTCCGACTCAATGTAAACACGGCTCGACCCCGTCCCACTCAATGTAAACACTGTCCGACCCTGGCCCACTCAATGCAAACACTGTCTGACCCTGTCCCACTCAACGTAAACCCTGTCTGACCCCGTCCCACTCAATGTAAACACGGCATGACCCCGTCGCACTCAATGTAAACACGGCATGACCCCGTCCCACTCAATGTAAACACGGCGTGACCCCATCCCACTCAATGTAAACACGGCATGACCCCGTCCCATTCAATGTAAACACTGTCTGACCCCGTCCCACTCAATGTAAACACTGTCTGACCCCGTCCCACTAAATGTAAACACTGTCTGACCCCGTCCCACTCAAAGTAAACACTGTCTGACCCTGTCCCACTCAACGGAAACACTGTCTGACCCTGTCCGACACTCAATGTAAACACTGTCTGACCCTGTCCCACTCAACGTAAACACTGTCTGACCCTGTCCGACACTCAATGTAAACACTGTCTGACCCCGTCCCACTCAATGTAAACACTGTCTGATCCTGTCCCACTCAATGCAAACACTGTCTGACCCCGTCCCACTCAATGTAAACACTGTCTGACCCCGTCCCACTCAACGTAAACACTGTCTGACCCTGTCCCACTCAATGTAAACACGGCATGACCCCGTCGCACTCAATGTAAACACGGCATGACCCCGTCCCACTCAATGTAAACACGGCGTGACCCCGTCCCACTCAATGTAAACACGGCGTGACCCCGTCCCATTCAATGTAAACACTGTCTGACCCCGTCCCACTCAATGTAAACACTGTCTGACCACGTCCCACTAAATGTAAACACTGTCTGACCCTGTCCCGCTCAAAGTAAACACTGTCTGACCCCGTCCCGCTCAACGTAAACACTGTCTGACCCTGTCCGACACTCAATGTAAACACTGTCTGACCCCGTCCCACTCAACGTAAACCCTGTCTGATCCCGTCCGACGAAATGTAAACACGGCGCGACCCCATCCCGCTCAACGTAAATAGGGTGCGACCCCGTCCCACTCAATGTAAACACTGTCTGACCCCGTCCCACTCAATGCAAACACTGTCTGACCCCGTCCCACTCAATGTAAACACTGTCTGACCCCGTCCCACTCAACGTAAACACTGTCTGCCCCTGTCCGACTCAATGTAAACACGGCTCGACCCCGTCCCACTCAATGTAAACACTGTCCGACCCCGTCCCACTCAATGTAAACACGGCGTGACCCCATCCCACTCAATGTAAACACGGCGTGACCCCGTCCCATTCAATGTAAACACTGTCTGACCCCGTCCCACTCAATGTCAACACTGTCTGACCCCGTCCCACTAAATGTAAACACTGTCTGACCCCGTCCCACTCAAAGTAAACACTGTCTGACCCTGTCCCACTCAACGTAAACACTGTCTGACCCTGTCCGACACTCAATGTAAACACTGTCTGACCCCGTCCCACTCAAAGTAAACACAGTCTGACCCTGTCCCACTCAACGTAAACCCTGTCTGACCCCGTCCGACGAAATGTAAACACGGCGCGACCCCATCCCGCTCAACGTAAATAGGGTGCGACCCCGTCCCACTCAATGTAAACACTGTCTGACCCCGTCCCACTCAATGCAAACACTGTCTGACCCCGTCCCACTCAATGTAAACACTGTCTGACCCCGTCCCACTCAACGTAAACACTGTCTGACCCTGTCCGACTCAATGTAAACACGGCTCGACCCCGTCCCACTCAATGCAAACACTGTCTGACCCTGTCCCACTCAACGTAAACCCTGTCTGACCCCGTCCCACTCAATGTAAACACGGCATGACCCCGTCGCACTCAATGTAAACACGGCATGACCCCGTCCCACTCAATGTAAACACGGCGTGACCCCATCCCACTCAATGTAAACACGGCGTGACCCCGTCCCATTCAATGTAAACACTGTCTGACCCCGTCCCACTCAATGTAAACACTGTCTGACCCCGTCCCACTCAATGTAAACACTGTCTGACCCCGTCCCACTCAAAGTAAACACTGTCTGACCCTGTCCCACTCAACGTAAACACTGTCTGACCCTGTCCGACACTCAATGTAAACACTGTCTGACCCCGTCCCACTCAATGTAAACACTGTCTGATCCTGTCCCACTCAACGTAAACACTGTCTGACCCTGTCCCACTCAACGTAAACACTGTCTGACCCTGTCCGACACTCAATGTAAACACTGTCTGACCCCGTCCCACTCAATGTAAACACAGTCTGACCCTGTCCCACTCAACGTAAACCCTGTCTGACCCCGTCCGACGAAATGTAAACACGGCGCGACCCCATCCCGCTCAACGTAAATAGGGTGCGACCCTGTCCCACTCAACGTAAACACTGTCTGACCCTGTCCGACACTCAATGTAAACACTGTCTGACCCTGTCCCACTCAACGTAAACACTGTCTGACCCTGTCCGACACTCAATGTAAACACTGTCTGACCCCGTCCCACTCAATGTAAACACTGTCTGATCCTGTCCCACTCAACGTAAACACAGTCTGACCCTGTCCCACTCAACGTAAACCTTGTCTGACCCCGTCTGACGAAATGTAAACACGGCGCGACCCCATCCCGCTCAACGTAAATAGGGTGCGACCCCGTCCCACTCAATGTAAACACTGTCTGACCCCGTCCCACTCAATGCAAACACTGTCTGACCCCGTCCCACTCAATGTAAACACTGTCTGACCCCGTCCCACTCAACGTAAACACTGTCTGACCCCATCCCACTCAATGCAAACACTGTCTGACCCCGTCCCACTCAATGCAAACACTGTCTGACCCCGTCCCACTCAATGTAAACACTGTCTGACCCCGTCCCACTCAACGTAAACACTGTCTGACCCCGTCGCACTCAATGTAAACACGGCATGACCCCGTCCCACTCAATGTAAACACGGCGTGACCCCGTCCCACTCAATGTAAACACGGCGTGACCCCGTCCCATTCAATGTAAACACTGTCTGACCCCGTCCCACTCAATGTAAACACTGTCTGACCCCGTCCCACTAAATGTAAACACTGTCTGACCCCGTCCCGCTCAAAGTAAACACTGTCTGACCCCGTCCCGCTCAACGTAAACACTGTCTGACCCTGTCCGACACTCAATGTAAACACTGTCTGACCCCGTCCCACTCAACGTAAACCCTGTCTGATCCCGTCCGACGAAATGTAAACACGGCGCGACCCCATCCCGCTCAACGTAAATAGGGTGCGACCCCGTCCCACTCAATGTAAACACTGTCTGACCCCGTCCCACTCAATGCAAACACTGTCTGACCCCGTCCCACTCAATGTAAACACTGTCTGACCCCGTCCCACTCAACGTAAACACTGTCTGCCCCTGTCCGACTCAATGTAAACACGGCTCGACCCCGTCCCACTCAATGTAAACACTGTCCGACCCCGTCCCACTCAATGTAAACACGGCATGACCCCGTCGCACTCAATGTAAACACGGCATGACCCCGTCGCACTCAATGTAAACACGGCATGACCCCGTCGCACTCAATGTAAACACGGCATGACCCCGTCCCACTCAATGTAAACACGGCGTGACCCCATCCCACTCAATGTAAACACGGCGTGATCCCGTCCCATTCAATGTAAACACTGTCTGACCCCGTCCCACTCAATGTCAACACTGTCTGACCCCGTCCCACTAAATGTAAACACTGTCTGACCCCGTCCCACTCAAAGTAAACACTGTCTGACCCTGTCCCACTCAACGTAAACACTGTCTGACCCTGTCCGACACTCAATGTAAACACTGTCTGACCCCGTCCCACTCAAAGTAAACACTGTCTGACCCTGTCCCACTCAACGTAAACACTGTCTGACCCTGTCCGACACTCAATGTAAACACTGTCTGACCCCGTCCCACTCAATGTAAACACTGTCTGATCCTGTCCCACTCAACGTAAACACAGTCTGACCCTGTCCCACTCAACGTAAACCCTGTCTGACCCCGTCCGACGAAATGTAAACACGGCGCGACCCCATCCCGCTCAACGTAAATAGGGTGCGACCCCGTCCCACTCAATGTAAACACTGTCTGACCCCGTCCCACTCAATGCAAACACTGTCTGACCCCGTCCCACTCAATGT
Source organism: Heptranchias perlo (assembly GCF_035084215.1). Lineage (NCBI taxonomy): Eukaryota > Metazoa > Chordata > Chondrichthyes > Hexanchiformes > Hexanchidae > Heptranchias > Heptranchias perlo. Next base: position 2,005,559 of record NC_090369.1, on the reverse strand, counting down.
AAACACTGTCTGACCCCGTCCCACTCAACGTAAACACTGTCTGACCCTGTCCGACTCAATGTAAACACGGCTCGACCCCGTCCCACTCAATGCAAACACTGTCTGACCCTGTCCCACTCAACGTAAACCCTGTCTGACCCCGTCCCACTCAATGTAAACACGGCATGACCCCGTCGCACTCAATGTAAACACGGCATGACCCCGTCCCACTCAATGTAAACACGGCGTGACCCCATCCCACTCAATGTAAACACGGCGTGACCCCGTCCCATTCAATGTGAACACTGTCTGACCCCGTCCCACTCAATGTAAACACTGTCTGACCCCGTCCCACTCAATGTAAACACTGTCTGACCCCGTCCCACTCAAAGTAAACACTGTCTGACCCTGTCCCACTCAACGTAAACACTGTCTGACCCTGTCCGACACTCAATGTAAACACTGTCTGACCCCGTCCCACTCAATGTAAACACTGTCTGATCCTGTCCCACTCAACGTAAACACAGTCTGACCCTGTCCGACGAAATGTAAACACGGCGCGACCCCATCCCGCTCAACGTAAATAGGGTGCGACCCCGTCCCACTCAATGTAAACACTGTCTGACCCCGTCCCACTCAATGCAAACACTGTCTGACCCCGTCCCACTCAATGTAAACACGGCATGACCCCGTCGCACTCAATGTAAACACGGCATGACCCCGTCCCACTCAATGTAAACACAGTCTGACCCTGTCCCACTCAACGTAAACACTGTCTGACCCTGTCCGACTCAATGTGAACACGGCTTGACCCCGTCGCACTCAATGTAAACACTGTCTGACCCAGTCCCGCTCAATGTAAAGACTGTCCGACCCTGTCCCACTCAACGTAAACACTGTCTGACCCCGTCCCATTTAATGTAAACACGGCGCGACCCCGTCCCGCTCAACGTAAACACTGTCTGACCCCGTCCCACTCAAAGTAAACACTGACTGACCCTGTCCCACTCAATGTAAACACTGTCTGACCCTGTCCCACTCAATGTAAACACTGTCTGACCCCGTCCCACTCAATGTAAACACTGTCTGACCCCGTCCCACTCAATGTAAACACTGTCTAACCCCGTCCCACTCAATGTAAACACGGCATGACCCCGTCCCACTTAATGTGAACACGGCATGACCCCGTCCCACTCAATGTAAACACGGCGTGACCCCATCCCACTCAATGTAAGCACTGTCTGACCCTGTCCCACTCAATGTAAACACTGTCTGACCCCGTCCCACTCACTGTAAACACTGTCTGACCCTGTCCCACTCACTGTAAACACTGTCTGACCCTGTCCCACTCAATGTAAACACTGTCTGATCCTGTCCCACTCAATGTAAACACTGTCTGACCCTGTCCCACTCACCGTAAACACTGTCTGACCCGGTCCCACTCAATGTGAACACTGTCTGACCCTGTCCCACTCACCGTAAACACTGTCTGACCCGGTCCCACTCAATGTAAACACTGTCTGACCCTGTCCCACTCAATGTAAACACTGTCTGACCCTGTCCCACTCAACGTAAACACTCTGACACTGTCCCACTCAATGTAAACACTGTCTGACCCCGTCCGACTCAATGTAAACACTGTCTGACCCCGTCCCACTCACCGTAAACACTGTCTGACCCCGTCCGACTCAATGTAAACACTGTCTGACCCCGTCCGACTCAATGTAAACACGGCGCGACCCCGTCCCGCTCAACGTCAACACTGTCTGACGCCGTCCCACTCAATGTAAACACTGTCTGACACTGTCCCACTCAACGTAAACACTGTCTGACCATGTCCGACTCAATATAAACACTGTCTGACCCTGTCCCACTCAATGTAAACACTGTCTGAACCTGTCCCACTCAATGTAAACACTGTCTGACCCTGTCCCACTCAATGTAAACACTGTCTGACCCTGTCCGACTCAACGTAAACACTGTCTAACCCTGTCCCACTCAATGTAAACACTGTCTGATCCTGTCCGACTCACTGTAAACACTGTCTGACCCTGTCCCACTCAATGTAGACACTGTCTGACCCTGTCCCACTCAAGGTAGACACTGCCTGACCCTGTCCCACTCAAGGTAAACACTGTCTGACCCTGTCCCACTGAACGTAAACACTGTCTGACCCTGTCCCACCCAATGTAAACACTGTCTGACCCTGTCTAACTCAATGTAAACACTGTGCGACCCCATTTATTCAACACTATGTTGCTGTCAAACTCAGTTTAAATCCGTGCAGTGCTCTCCAACTCAATGTAAACATTGTGCGACCCTGTCTAACTCCACCTCAACACACTATTTATACAAATCTCTCCAAAAGAAGGTAATGTCTGAAAAGCCATCACTGTATACATAGATATTGCCACTGTAATAAGTCTCCAAAATTGTCTAAGAAAAGGCTTAGGGTATTTCAATACATTGCGTTCACTGCTCCTGCACAATCCAGGAGAAGATTACACAATGCCCTGTCCAGTCTGCTCATGGACTGACTGTCCATCCATTGTTCAGCCATATGATTCTTTCTCTGTATAACCCAATATAAGTACAGCCCACCCACGGACATCTCAACCCAGAAACCATCCATTCCTCAACCACCCAACATACGCACAACTCAACCCAAAGACTATCTGCGGCAGTGAAATCTCAGTCCAAGGTCCGTCTACTCGAGACAACTCAATCCATGGTCTGTCCGTCTCGAATACAATTCAATGCAAAAGCTGTCCATCTCAATGTGATCTGTACGCCCCCCACCAAATCCACATGAAGACAACCTCCCTATTCAGCACACCACAGGCACAGCTGCCTGTCCCAGTACGACACATCGACAGTTGTCTGTTCCTGTAAACTGAACATACAGGCTGTCGTCCCTGCACCTGGCGATGGACGGCGAGGGGAGGGAACGCGAGGGAAAACCTCCCCTTAGCCCCCGTGCAGTGAGGGCAGTCCCGTAGTATCACATCTCTGTCAAAGAAAACCCAATGCCCCCAAACAAACCCGGCGAGACTCCTGGGTTACAGCCTGTCCTCTTCCTCCTCCCCAGGATCCTGGGGATGCCCTCAGCCTCATCCCTAAGGGTTTATCACTGTCTATCCTAGCCACATTGGGGGCGCGGGGGGGTCGCACGCAGCACCGGATGGTCCCCCCGCGCACCAGAGACCGGTCCCGGGGCTGACGGCCTTGAGGAGAGAGTGGGGAATGAGGAGAATGAGGGGCAGAGTGAGAGAGGGAAGAGTGGGGGGGGGGGGGGAAGAGAGTGGAGGTGTGGGGGGGGGGGGGGGGGGGAGTGGAGAGGTGTGGCGGGGGGGGGGGGGGAGTGGAGAGGGAGGGGGGATTGGGGTGAGGCGGAGGGGGAGTGATTGAGGGGGGAAAGTGAGGGCGAGTGTGGGAGGGGTGGGGAGCGGGGGGGAGGGAAGAGGAGTGGGGGGGGAGGGAAGAGGAGTGGGGGGGGAGGGAAGAGGAGTGGGGGGGGAGGGAGGGCAATGATTGAGGGGGTGTAGGGGGGATGAGGTGGGGGGAGGAGAGTGAGGAGGTATTGGGGGATGAGGGGGAGATGATTGAGGAGGCAGTGAGGGGGGAGAGTGAGGGAGTATTGGGGGGGAAGAGGTGAGGTGAGGGTGAGAGGTGAGGTGAGGCGAGGGAAGTGAAGTTGAGGGGAGCGTGAGGATGAGTGAGGGGAGTGGTGAGGTGAGGGGAGTGAAGGTGAGGGGGATAAGGGTCAGGGGAGTGAGAGGGAGATGATTGAGGGGGAGAGTGAGGGAGTTTTGGGGGGGGGATGAGGTGAGAGTGAGGGTGAGTGGAGTGAGGGGATGAGGTGAGGGGAGTGAGAGGGTGAGTGGAGTGAGGGGATGAGGGTGAGGGGAGGATGATGAGGGTGAGGGGGGATGAGGGTGAGCGGAGGATGATGAGGGTGAGGGGAGTGAGGGGATGAGGTGAGTGGAGTGAGGGGAGTGAGAGGGTGAGTGGAGTGGGGGGATGAGGGTGAGGGGAGTGAGGGGGATGAGGGTGAGTGGAGTGAGGGGATGAGGGTGAGGGGAGGATGATGAGGGTGAGGGGAGGATAATGAGGGTGAGGGGAGTGAGGGGATGAGGTGAGTGGAGTGAGGGGAGTGAGAGGGTGAGTGGAGTGGGGGGATGAGGGTGAGGGGAGTGAGGGGGATGAGGGTGAGGGGAGTGAGGGGGATGAGGGTGAGGGGAGTGAGGGGGATGAGGGTGAGGGGAGTGAGGGGGATGAGGGTGAGGGGATGAGGGTGAGGGGAGTGAGGGGGATGAGGGTGAGGGGAGTGAGGCGGATGAGGTGAGTGGAGTGAGGGGGTGAGGGTGAGGGGATGAGGTGAGTGGAGTGAGGGGAGTGAGAGGGTGAGTGGAGTGAGGGGGATGAGGGTGAGGGGAGTGAGGGGGATGAGGGTGAGTGGAGTGAGGGGATGAGGGTGAGGGGAGGATGATGAGGGTGAGGGGAGTGAGGGGATGAGGTGAGTGGAGTGAGGGGGAGTGAGAGGGTGAGGGGAGTGAGGGGGATGAGGGTGAGGGGAGTGAGGGGGTGAGGGTGAGGGGGTGAGGGTGAGGGGATGAGGTGAGTTTTCCGCGGCCTGTCACCCTCCCCCTGTGATTCCCCGGGAGTGAGTCCCCTCCCCTCTCCCTCTCCCTCTCCCTCCCTCCCTCCCTCTCCCTCCCCCTCTCCCCCTCTCCCCCTCCTCACCTGCCGTGAAACCAGTCCTGACAGAGATCGCACTCGATCATGAAGCGGGTCACGTCATACGGCAAACGGCACAAACAGTAAACGGGCACCGACGCCATCTTCAGCGGGGCCGCGCGCTCCCCCCGCCCGCCCGCCGCGCGCGCGCCCGCCCCGCGCTCCGCACTTTCCACACACCCGGGGGGGGGGGGGGAACCTCCACCTCCACCTCCCGCAACAACTCCGTCCGCCCCCCCTCAAAAAAAATCCCCGCAATATCCCCCCGGCCCAAATATTAATAAAACTCAAACTAATCCACAAAACGCTCCGTTCCCAGCCGCACTTTCGTCACAAACTCTCCCCCTCCTCCTCCCACACAACGCTCCGATTCGCAGCGGTACTTTCGACACACCTTGACGTTTCAGCGATCGACGCCCGCTTCGCTTCCCCTTCCCCCGCTTTCTCACCACCCGCCCCCCCCCCCCCCCGGGAGATTTTTTAAAAATTATTATTATTTACTTTTTAAAACCGGATTTTTTTTTTTCAATCGCTCGATTCCCGCCGACATTTTCCTTCAGCTTCGGCTCAATCTCGGGATTCCCGTCGGTACTTTCGACACTACAGTGTCCCTCCCCCTCCCCCCCCCCACCACCAAAAGGACCGGGAGGTTATTTTCTTTACGCGTTAAATTATTATTATTTTTTTCCCCCGTTCAGTCGGTAAGCGTGTCTTTTATTTTATTTTATCTTTTTTCTTCTTCACGCTTCCATTCCGACCGCAGATTCGTCGAGGGATTTGGAGCCCAGGTTGGGGTTTCCTCATTAAAGTGGACTTTGCTGCAACGGACGGCGGAGGATTGGTCGGACTTTTAACATCTTTTATAGAATAATGCAGTTGTCTTTTTCATTGGTTATCTATAGAATGGCCAGTTATGTTAAACTTGTGTATAACCTTGGTTAGACCACACTTGGAGCACTGTGCACAGTTCTGGTCTCCATATACCTTGGTTAGACCACACTTGGAGCACTGTGCACAGTTCTGGTCTCCATGTACCTTGGTTAGACCACACTTGGAGCACTGTGCACAGTCCTAGTCTCCATATACCCTGGTTAGACCACACTTGGAGCACTGTGCACAGTCCTAGTCTCCATATACCCTGGTTAGACCACACTTGGAGCACTGTGTACAGTTCTGGTCTCCATATACCTTGGTTAGACCACACTTGGAGCACTGTGTACAGTTCTGGTCTCCATATACCTTGGTTAGACCACACTTGGAGCACTGTGCACAGTCCTAGTCTCCATATACCTTGGTTAGACCACACTTGGAGCACTGTGCGCAGTTCTGGTCTCCATATACCTTGGTTAGACCACACTTGGAGCACTGTGTACAGTTCTGGTCTCCATATACCTTGGTTAGAACACACTTGGAGCACTGTGCACAGTCCTAGTCTCCATATACCTTGGTTAGACCACACTTGGAGCACTGTGCACAGTTCTGGTCTCCATATTCCTTGGTTAGACCACACTTGGAGCACTGTGCACAGTTCTGGTCTCCATATTCCTTGGTTAGACCACACTTGGAGCACTGAGCACAGTTCTGGTCTCCATATACCTCGGTTAGACCACACTTGGAGCACTGTGCACAGTCCTGGTCTCCATATACCTCGGTTAGACCACACGTGGAGCACTGTGCACAGTTCTGGTCTCCATATACCTCGGTTAGACCACATTTGGAGCACTGTGCACAGTCCTGGTCTCCATATACCTTGGTTAGACCACACTTGGAGCACTGTGCACAGTCCTGGTCTCTATATACCTTGGTTAGACCACACTTGGAGCACTGTGCACAGTCCTGGTCTCCATATACCTCGGTTAGACCACACTTGGAGCACTGTGCACAGTTCTGGTCTCCATATACCTTGGTTAGACCACACTTGGAGCACTGTGCACAGTCCTGGTCTCCATATACCTCGGTTAGACCACACTTGGAGCACTGTGCACAGTTCTGGTCTCCATATACCTCGGTTAGACCACACTTGGAGCACTGTGCACAGTTCTGGTCTCCATATACCTCGGTTAGACCACACTTGGAGCACTGTGCGCAGTTCTGGTCCCCATATACCTTGGTTAGGCCACACTTGGAGCACTGTGCGCAGTTCTGGTCTCCATATACCTTGGTTAGACCACACTTGGAGCACTGTGCGCAGTTCTGGTCTCCATATACCTCGGTTAGACCACACTTGGAGCACTGTGCGCAGTTCTGGTCTCCATATACCTCGGTTAGACCACACTTGGAGCACTGTGCGCAGTTCTGGTCTCCATATACCTCGGTTGGACCACACTTGGAGCACTGTGCGCAGTTCTGGTCTCCATGTACCTCGGTTGGACCACACTTGGAGCACTGTGCGCAGTTCTGGTCTCCATGTACCTCGGTTGGACCACACTTGGAGCACTGTGCGCAGTTCTGGTCTCCATGTACCTCGGTTGGACCACACTTGGAGCACTGTGCGCAGTTCTGGTCTCCATATACCTCGGTTGGACCACACTTGGAGCACTGTGAGCAGTTCTGGTCTCCATATACCTTGGTTAGACCACACTTGGAGCACTGTGCACAGTTCTGGTCTCCGTACTATAAAAAGGATATAGAGGCACTGGAGAAGGTGCAAAAAAGATTCACAAGGATGATACCAGAACTGAGAAGTCTTTAAAATTATGAAGGAGTTTGATAGGGTCGACGTAGAAAAGATGTTTCCAATCGTGTGGGGAGTCCGAAAACTAGGGGTCATAAATATAAGACAGTCAGTAATAAATCCAATCGGGAATTCAGGAGAAACTTCTTTACCCAGAGAGCGGTGAGAATGTGGAACTCGCTCCCACAGGGAGTGGTTGAGGCGAATAGCGTAGATGGATTTTAAGGGGAAGCTTGATAAACACATGAGGGAGAAAGGAATAGAAGGATAGGGTGAGATGAAGAGGGGAGGGAGGAGGCTCGTGTGGAGCATGAACGCCTGCATAGACCAGATGGGCCGAATGGCCTGTTTCTATGCTGTGAAGTTCTATGTAATGTTCAATGTGACTCACATTACTTTATCAAAAATCTGGAATTTAGAACACTTTTGATACAGCAATTGGGCCAAATAACGTAAATTATAAGTTTATGCAATTGATTTACGGTTTAAATATTTTTATTAAATTAGTATGAATCCTTAACGCTTGCATTTTTTGAAAGAAAGTTTGTCGTTATTGTTCGACGTTTCATCTGCGCATCCAGCATGGGCACGACGGGCCGAACGGCCTCCTTCTATGCTGTAAGATTCTATGGTCAGACAAATCTGACAGGAATTTAACTGTCGGATTGTTTTTACATTTATCTATGTTTTGGAGTGTTTGAAGTCTGGGAGGAGCTCCACAGTCTGCAGATCCTGGTTAACAACAACTTGCATTTATACTGGACCTTTAACGGAGTAAAACGGCCCGAGGTGCCTCACAGGAGCGTAAATCAGACAAAATCTGACACCGAGCCACGTAAGGAGATATTAGGACAGGTGACCAAAAGCTTGATCAAAGAGGTCGGTTTTAAGGAGCATCTTAAGGGAGGAGAGAGGGGCGGAGAGGTTTAGAGAGCGAATTCCAGAGCTTAGGGCCGAGGCAGCTGAAAGCTCGGCCGCCAACGGTGGAGCGATGGAAATCAGAGATGCGCAAGAGGCCAGAATTGGAGGAGCGCAGAGATCTGGGAGGGTCGTAGGGACTGGAGGAGGTTACAGAGATAGGGAGGGGGAGCGAGGGCCATGGAGGGATTTGAAACCAAGGATGAGGATTTTAAAATTATTTAACGGGCAGCAGTTTATATCTCGCCCCCCCATTATTTATTATCTAATAATTTTAAATGAACAAAATTCAGTTCAGCAATCTTGATGAATTTATCAGTAGTTTTATTCAAATCAACAGATTCATTTGCCAATCTGAGCGCGTTCAGATTCACATCAGCACTTTCCAAACGACACAAAATTCAGTGCGTGCTGGCAGGAAGAGATGATTTTGATTTGTTCAGATCTTCAGGGAAAACGGAGCGCAAAAGAAAGAAATCACACCGAACATTTTATTCACATTAACGTTGAAGGAAAACCAAGTCTTGAATTTTATTCGCAGCAGCACATTCAGCACTCGGAGGTCCAGGGGATAGCACAGAAACAGGCCATTCAGCCCAACTGAAGGGTCTGGCCACTTGCCCTGTGGGAAGATGGCGTACCGGGAGGGTGGATATGCTTTGGAGGTGTGGGGGGGGGGGGGGGGCGGGGGTCTCCTTTTCAGAGGACAGAGGCCGCAGCCTGCTCAATCTTTCCTGATCGTTGCGTCCTCTCAATTCTGGTACCATCCCTGTAAATCTTTTCTGCACTTTCTCCTTTGTGGAGACCAGAACTGCACACGTTACTCCACCCGTGTTCAAACCAAGGATCTACATAAATTTAACATTACTTCCCTGCTTTTGCACTCTGTAGCTCTCGGAATGAACCCCGTTGCTTTGTTTGCATTCTTTATGGCCCCATCAACTTGGGTTGACAGTAAAATCTGAATTGCTAACTTCTTCACATTATCAATCTGGGAGGAAAAATATTTTTCCCTCCTAAAAGGGAAGTGGTGTGTAGTTTATTAAATTGTTTTCAATCAACAGTCCGGCCCATAACTAGAGTGGGGGGGGGCGAGTAACAGTGACTTCAGTGAGTAATTTGGAAGCTGTGAAACCCTTTGAGACGTTGTGAGGGACACGAACAGGCTGTGGCCAAATGAGTGCGTTCTTTCTCAAAACTGACTAAAAGACTTTAGATATGTTTTTACATTATTCTAATACAGAACAGCTGATATAAACTGTTTGCTCGCAAATCCTCTCTTTTCCTCTCAATGACGATAACATGGGAGAGGATGAATTTCAGGGCCGAAGACATTGTACTGTAAGGATAGGCATATAGATGATTGAATAAATAATCCGGTCCAATAATATGGAGCTAAAAGGATTGTTAGCTAAGGGTCATAAAAACACCCAGGAGCTTTTGAATCCAGCAGGAACGAGACCATAATGGTATATAAAAAAAGAGATCAAACATTTCACTCAGTAGGAATTTGCCTGCTTTCAAGATCAGGCTTGAATTAATTTATGCTCGCGATTTCCCCTAGAAGTTCCCCGCTGAGGTAGTTTTAGATGCGGGGCTAAAGATGAGTGTTTTGAAGCAAGAATAAATTGTTAATTCCCAGACATATTACCGTCTCTAACTTTACGAATCTGTTAAAAGGGTAAGGAATTACCCCAACATTGACTTCCTGGGCTGTGTGCTCGGCTCCCTCTCCCTGCTCTGTAACTGGGTCCTGCAGATTTCTTCCCCGCGGGGCGAGTTACAGAAGCGTCAGACAGGATGTGGTCTCCTGGCAAAGGTGCAAATCCATACCGCAAAACCCAAAGTCGATTAGGGAGGGGGGTGGGGGGTGAAGTCTGGAAAATTCCTCTCCGAGCCCTGGAAACTAGTCCAGGAGAGCCCATCGACCATGACTTATATTAGTCGGTACCTACCTCTTGTAATGCTGCAATCCCGGTCCCTTCTGGCAGCCAGCCCAGCTCTCTCTCAAAAGGTACGGAGAGAACCTACAAACGTAGGTTTAGTGGAAAAAAAAAGGACTTGCATTGCATTTCTACAGTGCCCTTCATCGCCCCAGGACGTCCCAAAGCACTTCAAAAGTACTGCGTTGGCTGTTAGTGAAGTGTGGTCACTGTTGTAATGTGGGAAACGCAGCAGCCAATTTGCTCACAGCAAGATCCCACAAACACTAATGAGATAAATGACTTGATAGTCTGTGTTTTTTTAGTGATGTTGGTTGAGGGATAAACATTGGCCCCAGGACACCGGGGAGAACTCCCCCTGCTCCTCCTCTTATAATGGCTGTGGGATCTTTTCCATCCACCTGAGGGCAGACGGGGCCCTCGGTTTAACGTCTCATCTGAAAGACGGCACCTCGACGGCCGCGGCGCTCCTCGGTGCCGCCCCCCTCCCTCAGTAGTGTTGAAGGTGAAGATTGGCCAGGACCCGGGAAGAATCAGAGAGCAGCGGCGAGAGGACCCATTGGTTCAAGGGACCGGGAACACTCGATTGTCGGGAATCCCGCCGACATTACAGTAAGACAGCACCACGGTTTTATACTAAAAGAATAGACTTTTTATTAATTAAGCACTGTAAGTATCTTTCACCCTCATACAGCACACCATGATCCTTCAACATCTAATCGATTCCCCTCACAGTTTGCCCTTCAGAGAAAAAAAATCACTTATTTTCAACGTAACATCGATACGATTACTAAATAGCAGTTGAGATAGAGGGTTTGTTTTTTTCAGGGGGGGGTGAAAGGGTTGCACCTCACATTGTTCACTAATGTGTGACAAAGAGCTTTTTTTGGGGGGAAGAGTTGGTCAAGGGGAAGAAGCACAGGGAGGGGGAAAAAAATAATCATTTCAAAAATAACCATGGGAATAATTTCACCTCACAAAACGTTTATATGGGTACGCAGATAGAAATAAACGCGGAGAAGTGGGGGGGGGGGGGGGGAAAAAGAGAAAGAAATAACAGCTGTTTTTTTTTTTTCCTTTTTAATAAAAGGCGACTAATAGCCATATTCAAGCCTACGCGTCTTGGGGGAAGAGAAAACCCCAAGAGGAAATAAAATATAGGAAACCGGGGGGCGGGAGATTTAAAAATTGAAAACATCGCTAGCTCGTTGATTGGGGTTAACGGGGTCGGAGGGAGGAGGGAATCATCGATGCAAGTAATGCTTTCTGTTACAGCAAAAAAAAAGTGTGTGTTGACACCGTACTGGAGAGAACGGGACAATATCAAATAGTTTACTAAAACAGTAACAAGTCAAACAAACAGGAGCGCAAAGGATATACATGTGGGATTAACTTTTTTTTTGTTGGTTTTTAATATATATCTTTAGAAAAGAAAAAAATCTACGCCGACTTCAAATTTGTCTTTTTTTTATATATCTTGTGTAAATTAAAAGTAGTCGATATCCATGTGTGTATTTCATTTAACCGGATAGTATAGTTATTAAAAGCAATTCAGCTATCTTGTGAACTTCACTGCCCGCCCGTTAATATGAAATTTTATAAAATATACCAGTAAAGAATCACAGGGCTCCAGTCTCCGAATACTTCGATTTTTTTTTTTAATTATCGCTGTCGCCAATCTCGTAGAATCGTAGAGCAGAAGGAGGCCATTCTGCCCATCGTGCCCGTGCCGGCTCTTTGAAAGAGCTGTCCAATTAGTCCCTCTTTCCCCATAGCTCTGCAAGTATTTCCCCCCCCCCCCCCCACCTTGTCAAGGATAGACCGATTCCCTTTTGGAAGTTAAAAAGGAATTTCTTCAGACTTCTTTTTAAAAAAAAATCCAATTTTTTCTTAAACCCCCGTTCCCTCGCTTCTTTAGAAAAAAAAATATCCGCTGGGCCTCCTGGCCCCCCACGTGACGACGGACTTGTCAAGGGTGCTGGAAACTTGTTTCTCTTGTTGCCTGAGCAGAGTCTGGAGCCCTCTGGTCCTTCGTAAAGAAATGTTAAAAAAAAAATAAACACACACGCCTCAATCTCCATTTGAGAGAAGAGAGAGAGAGAGAGAGGGTGTCAGCATGCATATTAGTGACGCACTCTAAGAACCAACCAAACTATTAGTGTGCTTAATAGCAAGTTCATGTCGGAAGAGGAAATCATTATTTTGGTTGTCTCTCGTTTGCTGTTGTGCTTCTAGCTTTACAGCATGACTTATTTTGACCAGAAATAATTGTTATATTTAAAAAAAATAAAATCACATCAGTTATTCTGAAGAAATCTCCTCTTTGTGCCTTCGAGCTAACTTCGTGGAGAGAGAGAGAGAGAGAAACAAAACGGCGCCTTACTCGCGGCGTAAGAGTGACTTAAGTCCGGCCGGCACCTACTTCCAGGACTGTCACCAGTCCATTAAAGAGGTGGGTCACTTGTACAGTTACAGGCGGGTTTGTGAAATTCTCACAGTGCGTCCGCATTAAGTTCTGAACCACCTCAGCCCCAGACTATTCCAGATGCTGTCCTGCCAAACTTGTCTGTTTTGAGCTGTACAACATTGGGGTACAGTACTGGTGGGTACAGGTCTGTTACTGTATAATGGGTACAGTACTGGTGGGTACAGGTCTGTTACTGTATAATGGGTACAGTACTGGTGGGTAAAGGTCTGTTACTGTATAACACGGGTACAGTACTGGTGGGTACAGGTCTGTTACTGTATAATGGGTACAGTACTGGTGGGTAAAGGTCTGTTACTGTATAACACGGGTACAGTACTGGTGGGTACAGGTCTGTTACTGTATAATGGGTACAGTACTGGTGGGTACAGGTCTGTTACTGTATAACACGGGTACAGTACTGGTGGGTATAGGTCTGTTACTGTATAACACGGGTACAGTACTGGTGGGTATAGGTCTGTTACTGTATAACACGGATACAGTACTGGTGGGTACAGGTCTGTTTTGTATAACACGGGTACAGTACTGGTGGGTACAGGTCTGTTACTGTATAATGGGTACAGCTGTTAGTGTATAACGGGTACAGTACTAGTGGGCACAGTTCTGTTACTGTATAACATGGGTACAGGTCTGTTACTGTATAACATGGGTACAGGTCTGTTATTGTATAACAGGTACAGTTCTGCCACAGTATAACATGGGTACAGTTACTGGTGGGTACAGGTCTGTTACTGTATAACATGGGTACAGGTCTGCCACAGTATAACGGGCACAGTTCTGATACTGTATAACACGGGTACAGGTCCGTCACTGGCGGGTGACAAATTGAGAGCTATCACACAAGTGTATTGCACATCGAGAGAGACAGGTATGTATAGTGAGGGAGTCTGCTGACAACACTGTATAAACACTTGCATACAATGTACACATCGGGAAATTGTAAGAGACTGGAAACAGGTGGAGAGTTAGTGATTGGATGGTTTCACCCCAGAAACACCCGCGTGAAGAGGGGCAAACACTGACCGCAGCCCCAACACGGAGAGTTTTGATTCTATTTTGCTTTCACCCCAAAATCAGGGAGGGAGGCGAGAAGGTGCAGATGCAATGTGGGCTCACAGCACCCCCCACCCCCTTAATTCGTTCGTCTGGGTGGGGAGGGGGGAGAAGTTTGGACTTTTTTTTGGGGGGGGGGGGGGGGGGGAGGAGGGAAGGTACGCCGAGGGGGCCGGCCAATCCTACCACACCCCCTCCCCAGACAAACAGAGAGGGAGGGACACGCCTGAATCCAGCGAACCTGCCTTAACTGCAGAGGGAGAGAAAAAAAAAATCTACTCTCCTGGTGTGTGAGGATTGAATGTAGTTCTGAAGGGAGGGCAGAGGGGGGCTACGTAAAGCTGGGTTCCCAGTGCCAGCACTTACCCACCTGCCCAAGTTAGCCGTGTTTGTTGTGCTGGGCCATTCCACAATCGCAGAACAAATCCAAAATGTTTATATCTTTTTCTTAAAAAAAAGGGAAGACGCAATCACTTAATTGGCCCTTTCGGTCAGCCCGCAGTATCAAAGGATTCTGGTTTACGTTATCGAGCTTAAAATGGACGAACGTGGTTGGAGTCTTTCTCCCCTATGCTACTTTGTTTTAACCCGGGGAGAGGGGGGGGGTTGGGAGGATGAGACCAGGGTGAGGAACTCCTTCCCAGTTTGGCTCTCCCGCTCCCCCCCACCAATACGGGCCTGGGTTCTTTTAAACCTGCTTTCATCACCCCTCCCTGTAGATCACGTGGTTTTGAGTGGGGAGGGGCGTGGCTAGGAACAGGAGGGAGGCCGTTCAGCCCCTCGAGCCTGTTCCGCCATTCAATTCGATCGTGGCTCATCTGTGTCTTCACTCCATCTCCCCGCCTTGATCCCGTAACCCTGAATCCCCTTACCCAACAAAAATCTAGCAGTCTCAGTTTTGAAATTTTCAATTGACCCCCCAGCCTCGACAGCTTTTGGGAGGGTGAATTCCAGACTCCCCCTCCCCTTTGTGTGAGGAAGTGCTTCCTGACATCACCCCTGAACGGCCGGGCTCTAATTTTACGTTATATCGTTGGTCTTGGAAGCGAAAGGAAGTTTTAATCTATTTACTCGGTCTGCTCCTGTGACGTGACGGAGAGGGCGATACTTTCATACCGTCCGTTTGGACTGTAAAAGCCCTCCCCCCTCCACCCAAACTTGGGGGAAGGGAGGGTCCTGGAGGAGAGACGATAAGAGAGTGGGTGCGGTGCAGTGGGGTGGGGTGGGGTGAGGAGGGAGGGCCAGCCCTGAAGGAAATGATAGAGCGGAGTTACAGTATACTGTTGTCAAAAAAGACGTGCGAATGAGGGAACTTACAAAAACGTTGTCAACAAGCTGAAGCTTGCCTGCGTGCGTGTTTTGCGTGTCCCGTGCCTGTGTGTGCGTGCGCCTCTCGCGTGCCTGTGCGTGCGGCGGGAGGACTTGGATGCCAATACTTGCTGTTGACTCCAGCCAAAGGGGGGGGGGGGTACTGGCCGTCTGCACTCAGTGGTGACTCCAGCATGTCCGTGATCATCAATAAGGAACGTCTTTCTTTTCTTTGAAAAGAGAGTTGGAAAGTTATCTTCTCGGCTGTCGGATCTGGTCAGTCCCTCGGGTGGTTCGCTCGAGAGGCTGCAACGTCTTCCACCACCAGGCGTCCTCACCGAGCTGGACATCGTCCAGGCCCCTCTCGTGGCAGGAAATGGAGTTTGCAACCATTGCAGTTCACTCCACGGGTCGACAGGACTTTTACACAGGTCAGGATCTCCAGAGAAACTGGGCCTCAGACTTGTTTTAAACAAAACATCCACATGTACAAGGAGCTGTTTTTTTTTTTTTGCCTTTTAGCAGAAGGCTGGTATTGGTACCTGACAACGGGTTAAACGGGGTACTGAGCACCAAAAGCCCAGCCTTTACCCTGCTGCTGATTCTCGAAAGGTCTCGTCTGGTGTCATTTCCACTCGAGTGGATTGTTTTTTTTTAAAAAAAAAGCAAAGCCAAAAAAAATGCCGATCTTGGTACGGGTCCAACTATAACTGATATGAGGGGTGAGGGGGCTCGTCGCGGGAATATAGTGTTTTACGAAGGTTTTGGCGGGGTGGGGGTGACCAGATCGAACAGAGGAACCCAATTCCCACTCGGGATGTTTCAATCAGACCCCCACAAGTGTCTGGTATGTTCCTCCCCCCCCCCCCACCCCGCGAAGTCTGGAAGTTGAAACTCACACCTGGTGACTTTGGCACGGTATTCCCACTTCCCCAAGTCTGTTGGGGGGGGGCTAGGAAAGAGAGAAAGGGGGCAGGAGCGGGGGTTCCCCGCCCCGGTAAGGTCGGAGAGAGAGTCGGGATTCGATCCCTCCGGCTCGGGGGGAGTCTTGCCCACCCACCTCCGCCCCCCGACACCCTCTTAAAATGCCAGGTTGTCCTGGTGGGACACGGGACTGTAAAGGACAAGTGTGGATGTAAAGGTCCGATTTTCAGTGGGCTTATTTGGTATTGGGGGGGGGGGGGGGGGGGGGGGAGTGGAAGATTTCGGAGTTGGGGGGGGGGGTAGGAGAAGGAGACAGATTCTCCCGTATCTCCCCTCCCCCCGGAGAAGAAATCCGGAGCCGAGAATCCCCCTTTGCCGGGCACGTCCTAATCTTGGATCACTTCCCTACGGCTCGGCAGACTGCCAGCGGTGACTCGAGGGCGGGCACTTTCCACGGCCACTGGCGACCTGGGGGGGGGGGGGGGGGGGGAGGAGAGAAACGCCACCTCGGGCCTTCCGGGCCGAAGCCTGCAAAAACCCACTCACTCGGAACAGGGCAGGCCGGGGTGGGGAGAGGTGAGGGGTCCCCCCTGCCCCCCCCCCCCCCCCCCCCATTTTCATTTTGTGGTTGGATCTCTGTCTCGATTTTCGTGCCTCTGCGCGTCCGTTTATATTAAAAAAAAACTTACACACACACACACACACATACGGGCAATCACGATTCGTCCAGTAAAACCCCCCTCCCACTATCATTGGCCGAGTTTTTTTTTTTGGGGGGGGGGGTGGGGGGGGGGGGGGGGGGGGGGGGTCGGGGAGGTTAAATAGACTCCTCGCTTCAAGAAATCGTCCAGACACCGAGCCTGGGGCTTCTAAGAGTCCGCGCGCAGCGTCCTCAGGTCACGCCAACCTTCGTCGCGCCTCAAAGTCCCTAAGACAGGGTTACGTTCGGATACCTGCAGCAACTAAACTCCTCCTCCTCCCCGTCCATCTGAAGGGTTAAAGGTTCTTTTTCTCGTCTTGCGTTAAAATCATG
This sequence comes from Heptranchias perlo, assembly GCF_035084215.1. Lineage (NCBI taxonomy): Eukaryota > Metazoa > Chordata > Chondrichthyes > Hexanchiformes > Hexanchidae > Heptranchias > Heptranchias perlo. The sequence goes on along the minus strand of NC_090369.1, from coordinate 1,988,505 downwards.
ATCTCGGGACTTTAAAAAGATACAATTTCCCCCTCCCGCCCTCCCTCCCGCTTTTTTTTTTTAAAAGAAATCTCACTTATATCAGTCGTACACAAACAGTGCACAAACGCTCTTGGTATCGAGCAGACCAAAAAATAAATTAATCTGCTGCTTCTTTCCGACATTCAAGCCCCTTCACAAGGCCATTCAAAAAGATTCTTTTTTTTCCAAAAAAGAAAAACATTAAAAAGAAAAAACACATGTATGCGATTAAGTTTGGGCTTCTCTGCGAAGAGTCACGTCGCAGGTCAGGGCGGGTTACGGCTGCGGATCGGAGCTCTGCCCTGGGCTGCTGGCTCCCCCACCCCTCTCCCCCACGCGTTCTGACGTTAGGGAGTGGGGCCCCGACCGTCAGAAACGCACGCAGTTGGTTAACTTTCGAAAGTAAAGTAAACGGTTTCTCCGCCCCGGGACTGCAGTTATACTGAAACCCGAGCGCCGAGACACCGTGTCCCCCCCCCCGCAGGCGGTCTCGGTGTTCGCCTGGCTTCAGTGCAGTCAGCGGCCCGTTTCCCCTAGTTATACTGACGGCTGTGCGTTGATGCAAAACGGATTCGGGGGGTGGGGGGTTTGCAAAAAGATTATACTTTTTAAGTTGGGACTTTAAGCGTGAAACTAAACTGAACGTTTGCGAATAAGACAGAACAAACGTCGCTACTTCGAAGTAACGAGGAAAAGGCGAGAGATGTTTCATTAGAACAGCACGATGGGTACACGGAGGAGGGGCTGGAACGCCAGTGGTTGGAGGGTCCCAGCTGGGGCTCTGACCCGGCTTTGCTGCTACGGACGGACTTGCTGTTCGTCTGCGGCACTTCTTCTCGTTTCAGATGCCCAGGGGCCGAGACAGATTCGCCAGCGTCTCTCGCCGGCGGGCGGCAGGCCCGAGTCGGGAGGGCGCAGGCTGGAGAGGGATCGGAAAGCACGGGGGTGGGGGGCACAGTAGGATAAACCAGACAGTGATGGGACGAATGGAGGGGCCCTGGGTGAACAGCTCTCTTTGCTTGGGAGGGGGGAGGGTGGGGGTGGAGAAAGAGACAGGGCGTCCCCTCCCATCCCCCTACTTACCCCGGGGCGCCCCCCTCCCATCCCCCTACTACCCCGGGGCGCCCCCCTCCATCCCCCTACTACCCGGGGCGTCCCCCTCCCATCCCCCTACTACCCCGGGGCGTCCCCCTCCCATCCCCCTACTACCCCGGGGCATCCCCTCCCATCCCCCTACTACCCCGGGGCGTCCCCCCTCCATCCCCCTACTACCCCGGGGCGTCCCCCTCCCATCCCCCTACTACCCCCGGGTGCCCCCCTCCCATCCCCCTACCCCGGGGCGCCCCCCTCCCATCCCCTTACTACCCCGGGGCGCCCCCCTCCCATCCCCCTACTACCCCCGGGGCGTCCCCCTCACATCCCCCTACTACCCCGGGGCGCCCCCCCTCCCATCCCCCTACCCCGGGGCTCCTCCTCCCATTCCCTTACTACCCCGGGGCGGCCCCCCTCCAATCCCCCTACCCCGGGGCGCCCCCCCTCCCATCCCCCTACCCCGGGGCGCCCCCCTCCCATCCCCCTACCCCGGGGCGCCCCCCTCCCATCCCCCTACCCCGGGGCGCCCCCTCCCATTCCCTTACTACCCCGGGGCGTCCCCCTCCAATCCCCCTACTACCCCGGGGCGCCCCCTCCCATCCCCCTACCCCGGGGCGCCCCCTCCCATTCCCTTACTACCCCGGGGCGCCCCCCCTCCCATCCCCCTACCCCGGGGCGCCCCCCTCCCATTCCCCTACCCCGGGGCTCCTCCTCCCATCCCCCTACTACCCCGGGGCGTCCCCCTCCCATCCCCCTACTACCCCGGGGCGTCCCCTCCCATCCCCTACTACCCCGGGGCGTCCCCCTCCCATCCCCCTTACTACCATGGGGCGTCCCCTCCCATCCCCCTACTACCCCGGGGCGCCCCCCTCCCCATCCCCCCTTACTACCATGGGGCGTCCCCTCCCATCCCCCTACCCCGGGGCGCCCCGCTCCCATCCCCCTACTAACCCCGGGGCGTCCCCCTCCCATCCCCCTACCCCGGGGCGCCCCCTCCCATTCCCCTACTACCCCGGGGCGCCCCCCTCCATCCCCCCTACTACCCCGGGGCGCCCCGCTCCCATTCCCCTACCCCGGGGCTCCTCCTCCCATCCCCTTACTACCCGGGGCGCCCCCCCTCCCATCCCCCTACCCCGGGGCGCCCCCCTCCCATTCCCCTACTACCCCGGGGCGCCCCCTCCCATTCCCCTACTACCCCGGGGCGCCCCCCTCCCATTCCCCTACTACCCCGGGGCGCCCCCTCCATTCCCCTACTACCCCGGGGCGCCCCCTCCCATTCCCCTACTACCCCGGGGCGCCCCCCTCCCATTCCCCTACTACCCCGGGGCGCCCCCCTCCCATCCCCCTACTACCCCGGGGCGTCCCCTCCCATCCCCCTACTACCCCGGGGCGCCCCGCTCCCATTCCCCTACCCCGGGGCTCCTCCTCCCATCCCCTTACTACCCCGGGGCGCCCCCCTCCCATCCCCCTACCCCGGGGCGCCCCCTCCCATTCCCCTACTACCCCGGGGCGCCCCCTCCCATTCCCCTACTACCCCGGGGCGCCCCCTCCCATTCCCCTACTACCCCGGGGCGCCCCCCTCCCATCCCCCTACTACCCCGGGGCGCCCCCTCCCTCCCACCTCCCTACCCCGGGGCGCCCCCCTCCCATCCCCCTACTACCCCCGGGGCGTCCCCCTCCCATCCCCCTACTACCCCGGGGCGTCCCCCCTCCCATCCCCCTACTACCCCGGGGTGCCCCCCTCCCATCCCCCTACCCCGGGGCGCCCCCCTCCCATCCCCTTACTACCCCGGGGCGCCCCCCTCCCATTCCCCTACTACCCCGGGGCGTCCCCCTCCCATTCCCCTACTACCCCGGGGCGCCCCCTCCCATTCCCCTACCCGGGGCTCCTCCTCCCATCCCCTTACTACCCCGGGGCGCCCCCCTCCCATCCCCCTACTACCCCGGGGCGCCCCCTCCCATTCCCCTACCCCGGGGCTCCTCCTCCCATCCCCTTACTACCCCGGGGCGCCCCCCTCCCATCCCCTTTACTTCCAGGGCAGTTTGTTGGGAGATTTCAGTTTAGCCGGTAGAGTTTTGGTGATCACGGGGCGTGCTAAAGGAGCAGAGTTCTCTGAGTTGCAATGGTCACAGTCGGCATTAAATCTCACCCGCAGTTACCTCGTTAATCTAATCGCCTTCCCCTCCCTATCACCCCTTGCAAACCAACCCGAGGAGGGGGAGAGAGAGAGAGAGAGAGAGAGAGACATATATATATATATAGACAGATATAATACATAAAAGAAAGAAGTGGATTACGAAAGCTCAAAGTGGGGGGACGAGGGGGGGTCGCCGTGGAAATTATCCGACGTTTACCTGTGATCGGAAACATGTATTTTTCTTTTTTTTTTTCTTTTTTCTAAAAAAAAAGAGAACTATAAGAAGCAACGCCCGCGGAGCGTGCTTTACTCCTCCTTCTGACAGACGGCAGTGCCCGCTCTCTGCTCCCAGTGGCAGCTGTCGTCCGCGTTTAGTGCATTGAAGTGAGAAATACTATTGCAAAGGTCATTGTCTTTCTTTAAGGCACTTGGCGATAGGGTGAGAGGCTGCAGCTCCTCCTCTTTCTTCCCGCTCCCGTTCAGCTGGGACTGGCAGTCGTCGCTGGGGCTGGGCTCTTGGCTCCCCGCGGGCTCGGGAGGCCCCTCTCTGGCTGCTGCCGCCGCCGCCGCCTCCTCCCTCCTCCTCTTCCTCCTCCTGTGGTGGTGGGAGGGGTGGGCTCTGTTGGCCGGGGGCTCCGGGGCTGGCCGCTGACGACCTGGTGCACCCGTGATTCTGCCGTGCGTTTCGTCGGCGACGATAATAATGAAAGGAAAGACGAGAACACAGCTCGATTACCGCCCGCGTCTGAAACAGGCATCGGCGACACAGCCCGTCCCTGTGACCGCAAACTGTTCGCCCTCTCTCTCCCCACCCCCCCCACCCCCCCGCACAATCCACTCGAGCTTCTGACGCTCTCAGAAGGGAGGAAGGGACGGTACTTAAATGCCCCAGGCGGCCAGAAGGACCCACGGACCCAGCTCACCGCCCCCCGCCACCCCAGCCCGGCGGCCCCTCCTCTCGTTACCTGGCTGCCGTCGCTGGAGGTCGCTCCATTTCTCGTGCTGGTCTCCCGGGCTCCTCTTCCAGCCGATGACGTGTCCTTCACTTGCCTTTCGTGTAAAGAGAGAGAGAGAGAGAGAGAGAAACGCGGTGCAAAATTAACTTCGGGTGAGGGAGTCACTTTTAAAACCGAGACATTATCCCAGCTGCAACACCCTGCATTTATCCAGCACCTTTAGCCGAGTAAAACGTCCCGAGGCGCTTCCACAGGAGGGTAAATCAGATAAAAATCGACACCGAGCCGCAATAGGGAGATATTGGGACAGGTGGCCAAAAGCTTGGTCGAAGAGGGAGGTTTTAAGGAGCGTCTTAAAGGAGGAGAGAGAGAGGAGAGGTTCAGGGAGGGAATTCCAGAGCTTCGGGCCCAGGCGGCTGAAGGCACGGCCGCCAATGGCGGAGCGATGGAAATCGGGGATACGCAAGAGACCAGAATTGGAGGAGAGTAGGGATCTGGGAGGGTTGTCGGGCTGGAGGAGGTTACAGAGAGAGGGAGGGGAGGGGAGGGAGAGGGAGGGGAGGGAGAGGGAGGGGAGGGAGAGGGAGGGGAGGGAGAGGGAGAGGAGGGGAGGGAGAGGGAGGGAGGGGAGGGAGAGGGAGGGAGAGGGAGGGAGAGGGAGGGAGGGCAAGGCCATGGAGGGGATTATGGGGTCAGAAGCTCACCACTGACGCTAACACTGCTGGACGATTAGGGCAGGTGATTTGCACTCAGGTCTGCTCGAACCTGCCTCCGGGACCTCTCCTTTAACATTCCCTGGTGGGGGCGGGGGGGGGGGGAGGGAGGGAGGGCGGAAGTGCAGGAACGGCAGGGTTTTGTGTCGCACTGAGTCGCTTGCCCCAATAATCGTTCTCCCCGGACGCTGCACTCACCCTCTCCCGTGTCCTCCGACAGAGATAACTTGTAGATTGAGCGAACCCCGGCCACGCCCTGGCCGGCTCCCAGCCCACTGACCCACCACCATCCCGGCGATCTCCAGCTTCCCTCCCTGGTGGGGGATCTGCTGAATACCTGGGGGGAGGGAGGAGGGAGAAAGGAGACGATTAAGAGAACAAGATCGCATCGGTCGTCAGCAGAGAGGGAACTCCCGACAGGCGGGAGTCCGACCAGCCGGACGCAAACTCGGGATATCCAAATGGTTATCAGTTAACAGCTGATGGCTCCAAGAGGATTTAAGCCTAAATGCTCCTCTTGTAACAAGTCTACTGCTCTTCACTTAGGAGCCCAGACGGCGAGTGTCAGCGAGATATTCAACTGCAGGGGGCATCACGTGCGGGCATTTTCAGTAGGTTTAACGTCTCATCTGATAGACGGCACCTCCGACGGCGCGGCGCTCCCTCAGCGCCGACCCCCCGACGCTCCCCCAGTACTGGGAGTATCAGCCTGGATTACGCGGTCGGGGCTCTGGGGGTGGGGACTCAAGCCAACGACCTTCTGACTCGGAGGGGAGAGAGTGAGACCCGAGCCGCGACTAACGAGTTGGAAAGAGTAACTGGGACGGGTTGACGGAGTCGTCGACCACCCATTTTGTAGCTCTGCGCTGGGTGGTCACTCGGGCTTACTCACCGGCGAAACTCCGGCCTCTCCCCATAGGGGGCGGGACCGGCCCAAAGTGTCGGCCGTACATCGGCATCGGGTAGAAAGGGGCCATCATGGGCGGCACAAAGGCGGGTGGGGGCATCGAGGGGGGTGGCATGGGCTGCCGGCTCATATTCAATCCTTCCAAAATGCTCTGTCTCATCTTCTCCACCTTGGCCACCTGGTCAGCCTGAATTTGGGGGGTGGGAAAGAGAGAGGAAAGAACAGGAAGAAAGACGGGAAATTAAGACTCAAGCCCAGTTCAGTATTACACAAAACTACACATCACGGAAACAGGCCATTTAGCCCGTCTGGCCCATGCCGGTGTTTATACTCCACGCGAGCCCCCCTCTCTCACCCAACCCTATCAGCATATCCTTCTATTCCTTTCTGAGCTGATTCAGCCCCTCGAGCCTGTCCCGCATCCTAACTCAGTCCGCCCGCCTCGGCTAGCAAAAATCTATCAATCTCAGATTTAAACATTATTAACTGAGCTGGCATCCATTGCTCTGCGTGGTCCTGGCTCTGATTTTAAGGTTACGTCCCCTTGTCCGACCTGTGGAAAAAGTTTCCCTCCATCGACCCGATCAATCCCTTTTGAAAATCCTAAAAACCTCAATCAGATCACCCCTTAACCTTCTATATTCCAGGGAGTACAAGCCTAGTTTATGTAATTCAGCCCTCATTTTGAAGTCAGTCGTTCTGTCCCTATTTTGATGCAAGAGTTCATTTCCATATTATTTATATTTAAAAAGCAAAACTTGCGGTAATTTGAGAAGTGGAGCAGTAGTTTGGAGCAAAGGAATTTCTCTGCAGTGCAGGCCGAGGACTGGGAGATGCATAACGGAGACTACAGCGCCACCATTGGCCAGAGGGTGTAAATACAGCGTGACATGTTTACATAGGCAGTTCCCATTATACATGTGGAGATAGGAATTTATAATGGGAAAGTTGACAAAAACGCAACAGGAAATGTGTGCAGACTCAATGTTCTTAATAGGTCAGAGAGACATTAAATCCCATTATTTGACAACCCGGCTGAAAAGCTGACTGCGAACGCGTACCTGACCATCACAGAGGTCAATGAGAGGGGCCTTGTCACGGGTGGCCCGCACCAACTTGCTGTGGAGGAGCTTCCCGTCAAAGTAAATCCAGGGACAGCAGTGCTCCCACGGGATGGGCTGCCCGCAGGCGTCGTTGGCGAAGAGCGCGGTGTCCACGCCGCTCATGAACAGGGCGGCCAGCTGAATCCCGCGCGCATCCAGCTTGTCGATCTTCACCGGGGAGGGAAAAGGCAACAGGTTAGAAACACCGGCGACCCGTCCCGAGCTTTTACCCCCACTGTCCACCTCACTTTGAGCCCCGAACCAGCGGGACGTCGACTCATCGCTATGGGCGCGGTTCCCACGGGAACCGCGCAGGCTACTCATGGCCGTCTTTGATCACCCTGCGGTCAGTGCCCGAGCCTGACTGGTCCGTCCTTGCCCTCCGTGCAGGCAAATGCCCGACGCCCACTCTCACGATCCGATTTCTCGTGGACCGCTTTTGATTCGGAAATAATCGCCGAGTTCAACGACAACAGCTCCCATTTACCCGGCGCCTTTGACGTAGTGAAACGTCCCCAAGGCGCTTCACAGGAGCGTAAACCAGGCAAAATTTGACACCGAGTCACGTAGGAGGTATTGGGACAGGAGACCAAAAAGCTTGGTCAGAGACGGAGGTTTTAAGGAGTGTCTTAAAGGAGGGGAGACAGGTAGAGACAAGAGTTAAACGACACCTTGCTGCGCGCGCTCTCAACAAGGTGAGACTTCATCACAGAGATATCCCACCCCCCCCCCGCAAAAACTCATGCCATCTGTGGCAGACCATCATTCCACCCCCTCAGCACCTGCACACAGTGACACAAACTTACAAAGTGCCTTTAAAGTAGAAAACGGCCATTTGTAGAATCGTGGGGCGAGGGGGAAAAACAGCCTTCCTCGAATCCAAGATCGGTTCAGATGAAGTGTTTACTGTCCATTACAGTCAACCTGAACAGACAGCCCAGACGGCCATTAAATGGCACCTCCGACAGTGCAGCACTCCCTCAGTACGGCACTGGGAGTGTTGGCCTGGACTATGGGGCTTAAGTCTCTGGAGTGAGACTGGAACCTGTGACTGAGCCAAGCCGACACTAACTGGCATGCCTTCTCCTTGGTGTCCACACAGAGCTCTTTGGTGTGTGTCAGGACGCTGTACAAATGCAAAGTTTGTCACTTGCATGGAAAAAAAAATCAGAGGAAATCTCCCCACTTACCCCACCCCCTCAGTCACTCGTACCTTCAACTCCTGCAGCTGGTCCGGCTCGTACAATTTTGAGGAGACGGCCTGCGCCAGGAATGCATCCAGCTCGTACCTGTGCAAGATCCTGCTGCCCGGCCACTGCATCATGTAGCTGAAAACAGAAACAAAACCCCACGGGAGGCAGTGACTCGAAGGGAACAGGGTCGGAGCGAGGGGCAAGGCACCAGAGTTCAGCGCACCGCCAAGGCTGGATAGAGATTGGAGGGAAGGTGGGATAAAATGTGATTTAGACAAGTTGGGTGAGTGGGCAAGAACATGGCAGTCGCAGTATAACGTGGATAAATGTGAGGTTATCCACTTTGGTTGTAAAAACAGAAAGATAGATTATTATCTGAATGGTGATAGATTGGGAAAAGGGGAGGTGCAACGAGACCTGGGTGTCCTTGTACACCAGTCGCTGAAAGCCTTTAACGTAGTCCCAAGGCACTTCACAGGAGTATGATCAGACTTCGAGCCACCTAAAGAACTATTAGGACAGGTGACCAAAAGCTTGGTCAAAGAGGGAGGTTTTAAGGAGCGTCTTAAAAGGAGGAGAGAGAGGCGGAGGGGTTTAGGGAGGGAATTCTAGAGCTTAGGGCCCGGGCAGCTGAAGGCACGGCCGCCGATGGTGGGATGATTAAAATCGGGGATGGGCAGGAGGCCAGAATTGGAGGAGCCCAGAGATCTGGGTGGGTCGTAGGGCTGGAGGAGGTCACAGAGATAGGGAGGGAGGGGGGCGAGGGCCATGGAGGGATTTGAACACGAGGATGGAGAATTTTACTTTCGGGGAACGGCCGGACTGGGAGCCAGAACGGGAGAGTCTCCAACCTCAACTCAGTGAGGATGCACGGAGGAGGAAGCGGGTGTGGGAGGAGGGAGTTCAGGAGGAACAGGAAAGTTCGGAGAAGCGCTGACCAGAGCGATACGACAGAGAGAAAGGAAAACGACAGCGAGGGAGAGCGAGCGAGCGAGCGACACGCACACGGGCGGAGGGTGTGTTTGACGAATACTCGGCTTGGCTCAGCTCCTTCCCCCTCTGCTGGACTGGCTGATTGTGAAGCAGAGGAACGCCTCGCAGCCCCTCAGAGGGACTTTTGGTCCAGTTACGGTCAGTCTTGGCTTGAGGACCGAGACTGCCCCACAAACCACAGTTTTTGTCAGGTGTTTATTTCTTCCCCTCCCCAACCAAGTACGCTGCCTTATGTTGGGGGTGACGCTCATGGCCGTTCTTCATCTGTGACCTGAGGCAGTGCTATTTGACCGTGGGGGAGGGGGGGGGGGAACGCAGGAACGCTACCGCACTCTCCAGTGTCCAAACACTCAACACGTTTCGTCAGGGGCCAGTGGGCAGGGATGAGGAACGGGAAACACTGACTGACTTCCTTCTCCCTCCCTCCCATCCACCAGCGCAACGGGAGGTGGGAGTTGGGGGTTAAATGCTAAGACCCACTCACTACACTCCCGCTCTCGAGGTGAAGTCAGCCAACTCGGCACAGGCCGGGGATGGAGCCTGGGTCTTTCCTGCCGTTATACGTGAGGCTTTGAGGCCACCGGGTGGGGCGTCAAAGGAGCAACCGAGCCCTTTAATGCGTTTCCTTATTCTCACCGTAAGATGCAGCAGAGCAGCAGGAGGTGGGTGGGGATGTTGGTGGGGTTCAGCATCCCCGGCGTGTCGGACTTTATGCAGGCGAGGAAGGCCCTCATGCGTCGGTTCTTGTCCTCCACGGCCTTGCCCAGCCACAGCTTCTTCAGGTTGGGGCAGGTCCACTCCCTGAAGGTCAGCCCGGCCACCAGCTCCGGCGTCTGGGGGGACTTGCCCTTGTAGGCCGACCACTCCTTGATGATGACCGGGGGCACTGCGGACAGAAAAAAGGAGCTGGACATCCTGCAACGGCGGCAATTGAAAATTCAGAACACAGTCCGCGCCGCGTACAGATTGGCCCGTTATAAGTGTTGGACGGTAAAGCCGCCACAGGCTCCAAATCCTCTCTCGCCACCGAGGGAGCACGGTACCGAGGGAGCGCCACCGAGGGATCACCGCACCGTCGGAGGGACGGTACTGAAGGAGCGCTGCACCGTCGGAGGGGCAGTACTGAGGGAGCGCTGCACCGACGGAGGGGCAGCACCGAGGGAGCGCCGCACTGTCGGAGGGGTTGTCTTTCGGGTGAGACGTTAAACCGAGGCCCCCGTCTGCCCTCCCAGGTGGATGTAAACAAAAATCCCACAGCCGCTATTGGAGGAAGAGCAGGGGGGAGTTCTCCCCAGGAGTCCTGGAGAATATTTATCCCTCAATCAACATCACCAAAACAGACCATCTGGTCAATATCACATTGCTGTTTGTGGGATCTTGCTGTGTGCAAATTGGCTGCTGTGTTTCCTACATTACAACAGTGACCACACTTCCAAAAAAAAAAAGTACTTCATTGGCTGTGAAGCGTTTTGGGACGTCCCGAGGGTGAAAGGCGCGATAGAAATGCAAGTTCTTTCTTTCTTCCCAAGAGATCCTGGGCAGGAATCCAGGCCCGTACACGTCAAACACCACTCCAGCACGCCAGTCAATACTCTTACCTTCCACGGGAATCCTCCTCCTCATGGCCAGCCGCTCAGCTCTCCTCTGGGTCTCCGACAGGCTGAAGAGCACGCCGTAGATGTACTGACGGGCCGACCTGTACAGCAAGGTGGCGGGGGGCAAATCGTTATTGGCCTCGTCCTCGATGCAGACGGGGAGCTTCAACTCGCCCTGGGAGCCGCGGAAAGGGGGTGAGGGGGTGGGAGGGGGGAAGGGGGAAAACGCACACAACACAAAGCAAATTGATCTGTGAAGGGACATAGATACAAGTCAACAAGCCCAATCCACACCCTGAAGCCCGCTTACTGTCCCCAAAAATTAAAACGACAAAAAAAAACGGCCATGGACAAGCAGAGTTCAGGGATCAAGGGTCATCGTGGCTCTGTGGTAGCACCTCAGCGGGTTGTGGGCTCGAGCCCCACAGCAGACTTGAGCCCACAGCCTGGGGCTGACACGCCCCGGTGCAGTACTGAGGGAGCGCCGCACTGGCGGAGGTTAAACCGAGGCCTCCGTCTGCGTTAAAGGTACAACTGGAAGAAGAGCAGGGGAGTTCTCCTGCTGTCCTGGGCCAGCATTCCTCCCTCTATTCATACATACATTTGCTCTTTGTGTCTTCTTTCCCCCTCCCCCCAATATAACACGTGTCCTATTAGTTAATATATTGAAGATGTATGTCCAGAGGGGCGCGCTCCGCCCTTTGCAACAGATGCCAAAACGATCTGAGCCGCAGCCTTAAAATAATGGGGAAAGCTCCTTGTCCAAACAATTAAACTCGAATTCACCTAGATCTTGACCTTTGCAATCAAACTTAAAGCCAATCTGACCCCAGCATTCAGAGTGATCAATTACATCTGGTAGCTTTAAAGAAACAAACATACATTTTAGCAGATAACACACTGTGGATTACAACCAGTCTCCTGTCCTTCTAAATCTCTGTATCCTCTGATTCACTCCTCGATGTATAAAAAAAGTGTGAGTTTTGTCACCCTTCAAAGTGTTAAACATATTGAAAAAGAGAAATAGAGCCAGCCACTTCCCACTGGTTTCTTCTGACCTGCAGCCAGGAATTTACAAACACTTGCAAATTCCACCCCCCCATACAGCAATTGAACTCCAAATGACCTCGCGGTGTCTCGCACGCAGAAATTAGACTCTGTGGTCTTAAAGAGACAGGCCAAGTTACGCACGGAGCAGTACACGGTGCACGACATGGTAGAAAGCTCCTTTGGTGCAAGATGGTGCATCATTTGACTTGCCGTGGGTAACAGCACAGGAGATCGGCTAATCTCAGTTGAGCCACCTTTAAGCGGGGACTCGGCTGCACGTAGAATCACACAGCACAGCAAGAGGCCATTCCGCCCATCGGGCCTGTGCCGGCCGTTTGAAAGAGCTATCCAATCCCCTACGCCTTACCCCGTAGCCCTGCAAAATTTTCCTTTGCAAGTATTTATCCAATTCCCCTTTTTGAAAGTTATGATTGAATCTGCTTCCACCGCCCTTTCAGGCAGTGAATTCCAGATCAGAACAACTCGCTGCGTAAAAACAATTCTCATCTCATCTCCCCCCCTGGTTCTTTTGCCAATTATCTTAAATCTGTGTCCTCTGGTCACCGACCCTCCTGCCACTGGAAACACTTTCTCCTTATTTACTCCATCAAAACCCTTCGTGATTTTGAACGCCTCGATTAAATCTCCCCTTAACCGTCTCTGCTCTAAGGGGAACAATCCCAGCTTCTCCAGTCTCTCCAGGGGTGCGATCACTTTGTGCACATGCACCCATCCTTTGCGAGATCAGCGCCGGCACTTACCATAGTCAGGACTTGATAGATGTAGGGGTACATGAGACCCTTCCTGTGTCTGTGGTCCGCCACGCGCAGCACCTCCGGAGCGACCAGGGGCAGCGGCGGGGTGGTGATGTCCATGTGGTTTCTGGTTTGCATGGAGAGCAGCGACGGTATGTGCGCGGTGGGGTTGACGGGGACGGCGTCCGCGACCGGCGCCATGGGAGCTGAAGGCTGCCCGCTCCCGGACTTGGCATCGGGGACTCCCTGCACCAAACGAAGAATTGTAGAATCATACGGCACAGGAGGCGGCCGATCCGCCCAAACGCACCTATGCCGGCTTTGAAAGAGCTCTCCGTTCAACCCGCTCCCCTGCCCTTTTCCCCACAGCCCTGCAATTTTTCCCCTTCCAGTATTTATCCAATTCCCCTTTTTGAAAGTTATTATTGAATCTGCTTCCACCGCCCTTTCAGGCAGCGCATTCCAGATCGTAACAACTCGCTGCGTAAAAAAAAATTCTCCTCATCTCTCCCTCTGGTTCTTTTGCCAATTACCTTAAACCTGCGTCCTCTGGTTACCGACCCTCCTTATTTACTCTATCAAAACCCCTCATGATTTTGAACACCTCTATTAAATCTCCCCTTAACCTTCTCTGCTCTAAGGAGAACAACCCCAGCTTCTCCAGTCTCTCCACATCACTGAAGTCCCTCATCCCTGGTACCATTCTGGTAAATCTCCTCCGCACCCTCTCCAAGGCTTTGACATCCTTCCTAACATACGGTGCCCAGAATTGGACAATACTCCAGCCGGGGCCTAACCACTGATCTATAATAGTTTAGCATTAATTCCTTGCTTTTGTACTCTACGCTTCTACTCATAAAGAACATTCGTCAAGTAAGCAGGCGCTTTGCAAGCTTCAAGTCTTCCAACCCGTCCAGGCCTTCTGACATCTCCTCTCGTTACCTTGTAATCTGGTTTGAGAGTGGATGCTGTGTGGAGTTGGGGGTGAATAAAGAACTGCTTTAAGGGGGCGATAGAGCAGGAGAACATAGGGTCACCTGCTCTCCAAAGGTTTGGGGCATACTTACTGCCTTGTTACTGCGTGTAGCTGTGTGTAACTCGTCGTACTTGATCACCAAAATTGCTGATTGCTACCGTATTGGTTGTCTCATTGAAATCGGTCTACGCACTTTCCAGCAGGGATGGCTGGATGATGGGTCAGGAGCGGGAAGCATGGCTGGTGTTTTCCGCCTTTCCTACTTCTGGGAAAACTGAGGTCACTGCAGCGACCCCACCGTCACTGTATTTCCTGCCATTCCTCGATGGGGGGAGGGGCAGCCCTTTCTCCTGGCCTTTGAAGAACACCGTTCTAAAGCTGGCTCCAAAATGGTCAAATCGAACAGCCCAGTAGCAGCAGATTCCCTTACAGCACCACTGATGCACTCTGAGGGCTATTCCTCTCGTTCTGACCTTGTGGTCAAAGTCTCCCCTTTTCCGACGAGGGGCCTTCCTTCCTCGACCCTCCCCGATCCCCAGGATCGTAGCGGTTGCCCCCTCTCCGGAACAGGGCTGTGATGAGGTGCCCAGAACCGCGCACTGTGCACCTCCCCCCCCCCCCCCCCACCCCAGTGGCCAGTCAGGCCAACACTCGCCACAGCAAACGGTGCAACCTCCACAAGGCAACGGACACGATGAGTTACCTCAGGGCATCTTTTCTCTTGGCTCTTGCTTGGACCTGGAATCGCACTGCCAGCTTCCCAGTTCAGTTTGTGTTGAGATGATTGCTCGGTGAGGTGGCTGAAAAGAAGAGAGTCCACCGATTAACCCACACAAAAAAGTCCCATTTCATCCGCATCAACTGAACTCCCGCTGGGAGCAGGGTATGCAGCTGGTTCTGTCTCCCGATCACCGTTACTTTTCATCGTAAATTCTGTGCTTATTAAGGTGAGGAACCTTCACACCAGGACACTGAATCAAGTTACCCTCCAGATCATAACTCGCTGCGTAAAAACAATTCTCCTCATCTCCCCTCTGGTTCTTTTGCCAATTATCTTAAATCTGTGTCCTCTGGTTACTGACCCTCCTGCCACTGGAAACAGTTTCTCCTTATTTACTCGATCAAAACCCCTCCTGATTGTGACACGGGTCAGATATAGAATAAAGTTCCCTCCACACTGCCCCCAAATGTCCTGTATGTAACAGATGCTGCACCTGCCCTGGGAGTGTTTGATGGGACAGTGTAGAGGGAGCTTTACTCTGTATCTAACCCTGTACCTGCCCTGGGAGTGTTTGACGGGACAGTGTAGAGGGAGCTTTACTCTGTATCTAACCCTGTACCTGCCCTGGGAGTGTTTGATGGGACAGTGTATAGGGGACTTTACTCTGTATCTAACCCGGTACCTGCCCTGGGAGTGTTTGATGGGACAGTGTAGAGGGAGCTTTACTCTGTATCTAACCCCTGCTGTACCTGCCCTGGGAGTGTTTGACGGGACAGTGTAGAGGGAGCTTTACTCTGTATCTAACCCTGTACCTGCCCTGGGAGTGTTTGATGGGACAGTGCAGAGGGAGCTTTACTCTGTATCTAACCCTGTACCTGCCCTGGGAGTGTTTGATGGGACAGTGTAGAGGGAGCTTTACTCTGTATCTAACCCTGTACCTGCCCTGGGAGTGTTTGATGGGACAGTGTAGAGGGAGCTTTACTCTGTATCTAACCCCTGCTGTACCTGCCCTGGGAGTGTTTGACGGGACAGTGTAGAGGGAGCTTTACTCTGTATCTAACCCTGTACCTGCCCTGGGAGTGTTTGACGGGACAGTGTAGATGGAGCTTTACTCTGTATCTAACCCCGTGCTGTATCTGCCCTGGGAGTGTTTGATGGGACAGTGTAGAGGGAGCTTTGCTCTGTATCTAACCCCGTGCTGTACCTGCCCTGGGAGTGTTTGATGGGACAGTGTAGAGGGAGCTTTACTCTGTATCTAACCCGTGCTGTACCTGCCCTGGGAATGTTTGACTGGACAGTGTAGAGGGAGCGTTACTCTGTATCTAACCTGTGCTGTACCTGCCCTGGGAGTGTTTGATGGGACAGGGTAGAGGGAGCTTTACTCTGTATCTAACCCTGTACCTGCCCTGGGAGTGTTTGATGGGACAGTGTAGAGGGAGCTTTACTCTGTATCTAACCCGTGCTGTACCTGCCCTGGGAGTGTTTGACGGGACAGTGTAGAGGGAGCTTTACTCTGTATCTAACCCTGTATCTGCCCTGGGAGTGTTTGACGGGACAGTGTAGATGGAGCTTTACTCTGTATCTAACCCCGTGCTGTACCTGCCCTGGGAGTGTTTGATGGGACAGTGTAGAGGGAGCTTTACTCTGTATCTAACCCGTGCTGTACCTGCCCTGGGAGTGTTTGACTGGACAGTGTAGAGGGAGCTTTACTCTGTATCTAACCCGTGCTGTACCTGCCCTGGGAATGTTTGATGGGACAGGGTAGAGGGAGCTTTACTCTGTATCTAACCCTGTACCTGCCCTGGGAGTGTTTGATGGGACAGTGTAGAGGGAGCTTTACTCTGTATCTAACCCGTGCTGTACCTGCCCTGGGAGTGTTTGACGGGACAGTGTAGAGGGAGCTTTACTCTGTATCTAACCCTGTACCTGCCCTGGGAGTGTTTGATGGGACAGTGTAGATGGAGCTTTACTCTGTATCTAACCCCGTGCTGTACCTGCCCTGGGAGTGTTTGATGGGACAGTGTAGAGGGAGCTTTACTCTGTATCTAACCCTGTACCTGCCCTGGGAGTGTTTGACGGGACAGTGTAGAGGGAGCTTTACTCTGTATCTAACCCTGTACCTGCCCTGGGAGTGTTTGATGGGACAGTGTAGAGGGAGCTTTACTCTGTATCTAACCCTGTACCTGCCCTGGGAGTGTTTGATGGGACAGTGTAGAGGGAGCTTTACTCTGTATCTAACCCTGTACCTGCCCTGGGAGTGTTTGATGGGACAGTGTAGAGGGAGCTTTACTCTGTATCTAACCCTGTAGCTGCCCTGGGAGTGTTTGACGGGACAGTGTAGAGGGAGCTTTACTCTGTATCTAACCCTGTACCTGCCCTGGGAGTGTTTGACGGGACAGTGTAGAGGGAGCTTTACTCTGTATCTAACCCTGTACCTGCCCTGGGAGTGTTTGATGGGACAGTGTAGAGGGAGCTTTACTCTGTATCTAACCCTGTACCTGCCCTGGGAGTGTTTGATGGGACAGTGTAGAGGGAGCTTTACTCTGTATCTAACCCTGTACCTGCCCTGGGAGTGTTTGACGGGACAGTGTAGAGGGAGCTTTACTCTGTATCTAACCCTGTAGCTGCCCTGGGAGTGTTTGACGGGACAGTGTAGAGGGAGCTTTACTCTGTATCTAACCCTGTACCTGCCCTGGGAGTGTTTGATGGGACAGTGTAGAGGGAGCTTTACTCTGTATCTAACCCTGTACCTGCCCTGGGAGTGTTTGATGGGACAGTGTAGAGGGAGCTTTACTCTGTATCTAACCCTGTACCTGCCCTGGGAGTGTTTGATGGGACAGTGTAGAGGGAGCTTTACTCTGTATCTAACCCTGTACCTGCCCTGGGAGTGTTTGATGGGACAGTGTAGAGGGAGCTTTACTCTGTATCTAACCCTGTACCTGACCCTGGGAGTGTTTGACGGGACAGTGTAGAGGGAGCTTTACTCTGTATCTAACCCTGTACCTGACCCTGGGAGTGTTTGATGGGACAGTGTAGAGGGAGCTTTACTCTGTATCTAACCCTGTACCTGCCCTGGGAGTGTTTGACAGGACAGGAGTGGGAGGAGGCTCGTGTGCAGCATAAGCACCGGCACAGACCAGTAAAAACTATAACCGCCCGAGCGTGTGGTGAATGCGGTGAATACTTACTTGGCCGTGTTGCCGCCGCTCTGTTCCTCCACGTCCGAGGAAGAGGAGGGTGAAGAATCGGGAAGAGGCGATGGCGATTCCTTCACGGGGGCGTGGTTGGAGATCCTGGGCGGGGCCGGGGGGCCGTAGGGGCCGGCCCAGTCACCAAACGGCGCCGTCTGCTTCCCGGCGCGCTGGAGGGGGCCGTCGTGCTTGGCCACGCCAGGGTCAAAGGGGGGCCCGTGCATCAGGTGACCCTGGGAGGGCGGGAACGCGGGGCTCGGGCCTGGTGCGAACGGTTGGTACGGCAGCTTCTGCATCATCGGCGGGGGGAACTTGGCGAGAGATGAAACGGAGACTCGCGTTAGTACAAATGCTGATCAATAACTCCAAGCGTCACGGTGTTGACATACAGCTTACGCCTGGCTCTCGATTCAAAGTAAACTAGAGCCCCCATGGCATTGCTCACAGTGTAAAGCAAACGGTCTCACTACCTGCAACTGCCTTGTTACTTTCTCCCCAATACAAGTGCCCCCCCTCACTCACCCCAGTGCCAATGCCCCCCCCTCGCCCTAGTGTCCCCCCCACTCTCCCAAGTACCAGTGGCCTCCCCCCGGCTCCCCCCAAGTTCCAGTGCCACCCCCCCACCCCCAGCACTCCCCAGTACCAGTGGCCTCTCTCTCCCCGCCACCCCCCCCACCCCGACTCTCTCCCCAGTTCCAGTGCCCCCCACCTCTCTCCCTGTGCCCGTGGCCTCCCCCCACCCCATCACTAAGGATTTTTATAGAATCATAATGATCACCCACCATTGGTTTGGGCTGAGGAATCCCTTGCATATGAGCAGCTGCGAAGGAGGGCATTCCAAACTGACTGGGCCCGAAACCTGGAACAGGAAATGAAAGTCACACTGACAGCCGTCCTTGAAAGTCACCATCTGAGCCGCAGAACACCCGCAGCGGAAATAACCGAGGCTGTAACGCCACCGCATCGAACGTGCAATATCACATCGTGACAGGCCGTGGTTTATCAGTCCTCGCACCCTGCTCCGAGTGACACCATCTCGGCCCTCTGCCAGGACCGTGCTCTCAAACCCACCTGCCAGGCAACACATCACATCCCACACCCACCTCCCCCCCACCCCAGGTTAACGGTCTCCAGAGTCTCAGTCTGTCACTCCATTCCACGTAACTCCTTTCACTGGTCTGTCCTCTCCTGCAGGTGGCGCGGAGCTGAGACGCGGCCCGGGGGCGGAGCTGAGACGCGGCCCGGGGGCGGAGCTGAGACGCGGCCCGGGGGCGGAGCTGAGACGCGGCCCGGGGGCGGAGCTGAGACGCGGCCCGGGGGCGGAGCTGAGACGCGGCCCGGGGGCGGAGCTGAGACGCGGCCCGGGGGCGGAGCTGAGACGCGGCCCGGGGGCGGAGCTGAGACGCGGCCCGGGGGCGGAGCTGAGACGCGGCCCGGGGGCGGAGCTGAGACGCGGCCCGGGGGCGGAGCTGAGCATACCAGGCAACCTACTTCCCTATTGAAAGCTCAGCCCGCACGCCGCTGGGCATTCTGCTGTTAGTCCGGCCAGGGTCACCTGCAGCCAAGTGGGAAGAATCCGCCAGGAGACAGGCCGACCCCTCCGGGGCCAGTCACTGAGCCCGGCTGGGTGCTCAGTGGTCAGCTGTGCCAACCAAGGATGGAGCCGGTGACAATCTCCCAGCACCAGATGGCACCTCGTGAAACAACCTGGACCCAAAAGAGGCCGTTCACCTCCCTGAACCTTACATACAGATACGGCCACAACTGCCTGATGGATACTCACCCAGGAAAGGAGACGGACCCAGAGGGAGAGGCCTTGGTTTGCTGGCAGTTGCATAATAATCAACAGCTCTCTTGAAGCGTTCAATTTTGTCTTCCGTCCTGGACTGGATTTAAATTCAATTTAAAAAAAACATTATAAGCCTTTCAGATTAATCTGCTATGGGGAGAAGAGAGGGGTTGCAACGTACAATCCAACTGATGACAGACAACACGAGTAGGAGTTTCAATGCAGTGCAGGAATCGGGCTGAGTCACTCTCTCCTACTCCCCATTGCACAATTATAGTGGGTTTTTTTTTAAAACGTATTATCATAATAGGGAGAGTGCGGTGATTACAGGGACACTTCAATGAACCCAGAGGGTGGATAATCTGGTCTCGCGGGTCCTGCCCTCCTGCTTGTTAATCCCTGCCTGTCCCCAGATGTAATGCAATTAACTCGTCCGAATAACCAATCCCACCTCCTTGTAACCTCTCTCATCTTGGGCTCCAAGGGTTAAATTACGAGGAGATATTCCATAAACTAGGCTTGTACTCCCCTGGAATATAGAAGGTTAAGGGGCGATACGATTGAGGCTTTTAGGATTTTGAAGGGAATTGAAAGGGTCGATGGAGAGAAACTTCTTCACACAGAGGGGTGGTTGAAGTGTGGAACTCTCTCCCACAAAGAGCAGTAGATGCTCGCTCAATTTATAACTTTAAATCGGGGATTGATGGATTTTGCTAGCCGAGGGTATTAAGGGATATGGAGTTCGGATGCAGATCAGCCATGATCTCACTGAATGGCGGGACAGGCTCGAGGGGCTGAATGGCCTGCTCCTGTTCCTATGTCCTCCCTCAGCTCCGAAAACCACCCCCCCCCCCCACTCCGTTCTTACCCACTCTTGCCCCTCCCTGCAATCTCAGCATGTTGAAATCAAACTTGCTGCACTGTCTTCTTTCCCAGGACCTCAGAACCGTGCGACCCGTCCCCTTCCCCCACAACCGGCAAGTATAAGAACACTGACTTTAGCTGAGTCGGACGGGGTCATTAGAACATAAGAAATAGGAGCAGGATTAGGTCACACAGCCCCTCGAGCCTCCTCCGCCATTCAATCAGATCATGGCTGATCTTCGGCCTCAACTCCACTTTCCCGCCCGATCCCATATCCCTCGATTCCCCGAGACCCCAAAAATCTATCGATCTCAGCCTTGAATATACTCAACGACTGAGCATCTACAGCCCTCTGGGGTAGAGAATTCCAAAGATTCACAACCCTCTGAGTGAAGAAATTCCTCCTCATCTCAGTCTTAAACGGCCGACCCCTTATCCTGAGACTATGCCCCCTAGTTCTAGACTCTCCAGCCAGTCCATTCCTGCCTCCTTTGTTCTGTCCCTTCATGACATTAAACGCCTCGTATCAAATCACCTGTTAGGCCCAATTTTGTCCGGGTTTATTGGTTTTTGATGGCCTGAACCCCACCTCCTGATCTACCCTGTCCTTCCACCCTTGGTGGTGTCCTGCACTGTGGGCCTCGGCCCTTCACCTGGGCCGGGGGGGGGAATTCCTCTCACTCTTCCGAGCAGGAGCAGCCGCTCCGTCGGGACCGTCACGTCACTACTAACCCGCGAGTGTTTGAAGACGTCCTTCGCCACGGCGTCGAGGTCCCGGACGTCGGGAACGCTGCTGACATAGAGGGCGACGGCTTTGATCACCACGTCGCAGGGCGGCAGGACCAGCTGGTGGGCTCTCACCTGCGCACAACGGGAGCGAAGGAAGGAAGGAACGACACGTGGGTTACAAACTGTGATCAGGAGCACCTTCGCAGCGGAGCTCATCGTCTCCCTCTAGCTTGCGCACCTGCGAGAGAGAGAGAGAGAGAAGGGCGCGCGAGAGAGAGAGAGAGAGAGAGTGAGCGTACATGCGAGAGAGAGAGAGAGACAAAACACTCCTGTGAGGCGCCTTGGGGCGTTTTACTTCGTTAAAGGCGCTGTATAAACGCAAGGTGTTGTTGCTGCGCGTGTGTACACGTGTACGGTTGCCTGCACGTGGGCGCGTGCACGCGTGTTATATAACACGAGGATTCAATACTGCGCTGGGCGAAGTCCGTCTGTGTCTGCTTACCTTCAGTGAGGCCAGGGGATGGTCTGGGCCCAGCAGGCTCCAATGGAAAGCAGCCAAGTCTTCATCAGGGAGAATGTGGTTACCTGAAAGACAACAGGTCGAATGAGATACGGAGACTTGAGCCAGCACAGGATGCCCACTCCACCCCACACCTTCATTATACCAGATTATAATTCAACACAAAACCACCCTGCTCTTTCTCACACCTGACTTCATCACAGCAGTCAGCAATCCCACAGAAGTGGATTGGAGGGTAGGGAATCAGCCCGGGCTCCGACTCATGTGTAAGTCTGAACGAGAGAGAGAGGGGGGCACAGAGAGAGAGAGAGGGGGGCACAGAGAGAGAGAGAGGGGGCACAGAGAGAGAGAGAGGGGGGCACAGAGAGAGAGAGAGGGGGGCACAGAGCGAGAGAGAGGGGGGCACAGAGAGAGAGAGAGGGGGGCACAGAGAGAGAGAGAGGGGGGCACAGAGAGAGAGAGAGGGGGGCACAGAGAGAGAGAGAGGGGGGCACAGAGAGAGAGAGGGGGGCACACAGAGAGAGAGGGGGGCACACAGAGAGAGAGGGGGGCACACAGAGAGAGAGGGGGGCACACAGAGAGAGAGGGGGGCACACAGAGAGAGAGGGGGGCACACAGAGAGAGAGGGGGGCACACAGAGAGAGAGGGGGGCACACAGAGAGAGAGGGGGGCACACAGAGAGAGAGGGGGGCACACAGAGAGAGAGGGGGCACACAGAGAGAGAGGGGGGCACACAGAGAGAGAGGGGGCACACAGAGAGAGAGGGGGCACACAGAGAGAGAGGGGGCACACAGAGAGAGAGGGGGGCACACAGAGAGAGAGGGGGCACACAGAGAGAGAGGGGGCACACAGAGAGAGAGGGGGGCACACAGAGAGAGAGGGGGGCACACAGAGAGAGAGGGGGGCACAGAGAGAGAGAGGGGGGCACACAGAGAGAGAGGGGGGCACACAGAGAGAGAGGGGGGCACACAGAGAGAGAGGGGGGCACACAGAGAGAGAGGGGGGCACACAGAGAGAGAGGGGGGCACACAGAGAGAGAGGGGGGCACAGAGAGAGAGAGGGGGGCACACAGAGAGAGAGGGGGGCACACAGAGAGAGAGGGGGGCACACAGAGAGAGAGGGGGGCACAGAGAGAGAGAGGGGGGCACAGAGAGAGAGAGGGGGGCACAGAGAGAGAGAGGGGGGCACAGAGAGAGAGAGGGGGGCACAGAGAGAGAGAGGGGGGCACAGAGAGAGAGAGGGGGGCACAGAGAGAGAGAGGGGGGCACAGAGAGAGAGAGGGGGGCACAGAGAGAGAGAGGGGGGCACAGAGAGAGAGAGGGGGGCACAGAGAGAGAGAGGGGGGCACAGAGAGAGAGAGGGGGGCACAGAGAGAGAGAGGGGGGCACAGAGAGAGAGAGGGGGGCACAGAGAGAGAGAGGGGGCACAGAGAGAGAGAGGGGGGCACAGAGAGAGAGAGGGGGGCACAGAGAGGAGAGAGGGGGGCACAGAGAGAGAGAGGGGGGCACAGAGAGAGAGAGGGGGGCACAGAGAGAGAGAGGGGGGCACAGAGAGAGAGAGGGGGGCACAGAGAGAGAGAGGGGGGCACAGAGAGAGAGAGGGGGGCACAGAGAGAGAGAGGGGGCACAGAGAGAGAGAGGGGGGCACAGAGAGAGAGAGGGGGGCACAGAGAGAGAGAGGGGGGCACAGAGAGAGAGAGGGGGGCACAGAGAGAGAGAGGGGGGCACAGAGAGAGAGAGGGGGGCACAGAGAGAGAGAGGGGGCACAGAGAGAGAGAGGGGGGCACAGAGAGAGAGAGGGGGGCACAGAGAGAGAGAGGGGGGCACAGAGAGAGAGAGGGGGCACAGAGAGAGAGAGAGGGGGGCACAGAGAGAGAGAGGGGGGCACAGAGAGAGAGAGGGGGGCACAGAGAGAGAGAGGGGGGCACAGAGAGAGAGAGGGGGGGCACAGAGAGAGAGAGGGGGGCACAGAGAGAGAGAGGGGGGCACAGAGAGAGAGAGGGGGGCACAGAGAGAGAGAGGGGGGCACAGAGAGAGAGAGGGGGGCCCAGAGAGAGAGAGGGGGGCACAGAGAGAGAGAGGGGGGCACAGAGAGAGAGAGGGGGGCACAGAGAGAGAGAGGGGGGCACAGAGAGAGAGAGGGGGGCACAGAGAGAGAGAGGGGGGCACAGAGAGAGAGAGGGGGGCACAGAGAGAGAGAGGGGGGCACAGAGAGAGAGAGGGGGGCACAGAGAGAGAGAGGGGGGCACAGAGAGAGAGAGGGGGGCACAGAGAGAGAGAGGGGGGCACAGAGAGAGAGAGGGGGGCACAGAGAGAGAGAGGGGGGCACAGAGAGAGAGAGGGGGGCACAGAGAGAGAGAGGGGGGCACAGAGAGAGAGAGGGGGGCACAGAGAGAGAGAGGGGGGCACAGAGAGAGAGAGGGGGGCACAGAGAGAGAGAGGGGGGCACAGAGAGAGAGAGGGGGGCACAGAGAGAGAGAGGGGGGCACAGAGAGAGAGAGGGGGGCACAGAGAGAGAGAGGGGGGCACAGAGAGAGAGAGGGGGGCACAGAGAGAGAGAGGGGGGCACAGAGAGAGAGAGGGGGGCACAGAGAGAGAGAGGGGGGCACAGAGAGAGAGAGGGGGGCACAGAGAGAGAGAGGGGGGCACAGAGAGAGAGAGGGGGGCACAGAGAGAGAGAGGGGGGCACAGAGAGAGAGAGGGGGGCACAGAGAGAGAGAGGGGGGCACAGAGAGAGAGAGGGGGGCACAGAGAGAGAGAGGGGGGCACAGAGAGAGAGAGGGGGGCACAGAGAGAGAGAGGGGGGCACAGAGAGAGAGAGGGGGGCACAGAGAGAGAGAGGGGGGCACAGAGAGAGAGAGGGGGGCACAGAGAGAGAGAGGGGGGCACAGAGAGAGAGAGGGGGGCACAGAGAGAGAGAGGGGGGCACAGAGAGAGAGAGGGGGGCACAGAGAGAGAGAGGGGGGCACAGAGAGAGAGAGGGGGGCACAGAGAGAGAGAGGGGGGCACAGAGAGAGAGAGGGGGGCACAGAGAGAGAGAGGGGGGCACAGAGAGAGAGAGGGGGGCACAGAGAGAGAGAGGGGGGCACAGAGAGAGAGAGGGGGGCACAGAGAGAGAGAGGGGGGCACAGAGAGAGAGAGGGGGGCACAGAGAGAGAGAGGGGGGCACAGAGAGAGAGAGGGGGGCACAGAGAGAGAGAGGGGGGCACAGAGAGAGAGAGGGGGGCACAGAGAGAGAGAGGGGGGCACAGAGAGAGAGAGGGGGGCACAGAGAGAGAGAGGGGGGCACAGAGAGAGAGAGGGGGGCACAGAGAGAGAGAGGGGGGCACAGAGAGAGAGAGGGGGGCACAGAGAGAGAGAGGGGGGCACAGAGAGAGAGAGGGGGGCACAGAGAGAGAGAGGGGGGCACAGAGAGAGAGAGGGGGGCACAGAGAGAGAGAGGGGGGCACAGAGAGAGAGAGGGGGGCACAGAGAGAGAGAGGGGGGCACAGAGAGAGAGAGGGGGGCACAGAGAGAGAGAGGGGGGCACAGAGAGAGAGAGGGGGGCACAGAGAGAGAGAGGGGGGCACAGAGAGAGAGAGGGGGGCACAGAGAGAGAGAGGGGGGCACAGAGAGAGAGAGGGGGGCACAGAGAGAGAGAGGGGGGCACAGAGAGAGAGGGGGGGGCACAGAGAGAGAGAGGGGGGGCACAGAGAGAGAGGGGGGGGCACAGAGAGAGAGGGGGGGGCACAGAGAGAGAGGGGGGGGCACAGAGAGAGAGGGGGGGCACAGAGAGAGAGGGGGGGGCACAGAGAGAGAGGGGGGGGCACAGAGAGAGAGGGGGGGGCACAGAGAGAGAGGGGGGGGCACAGAGAGAGAGGGGGGGGCACAGAGAGAGAGGGGGGGCACAGAGAGAGAGGGGGGGGCACAGAGAGAGAGGGGGGGCACAGAGAGAGAGGGGGGGGCACAGAGAGAGAGGGGGGGGCACAGAGAGAGAGGGGGGGGCACAGAGAGAGAGGGGGGGGCACAGAGAGAGAGGGGGGGGCACAGAGAGAGAGGGGGGGGCACAGAGAGAGAGGGGGGGGCACAGAGAGAGAGGGGGGGGCACAGAGAGAGAGGGGGGGGCACAGAGAGAGAGGGGGGGGCACAGAGAGAGAGAGGGGGGGGCACAGAGAGAGAGAGGGGGGGCACAGAGAGAGAGGGGGGGGCACAGAGAGAGAGGGGGGGGCACAGAGAGAGAGGGGGGGGCACAGAGAGAGAGGGGGGGGCACAGAGAGAGAGGGGGGGGCACAGAGAGAGAGGGGGGGGCACAGAGAGAGAGGGGGGGGCACAGAGAGAGAGGGGGGGGCACAGAGAGAGAGGGGGGGGCACAGAGAGAGAGGGGGGGGCACAGAGAGAGAGGGGGGGGCACAGAGAGAGAGGGGGGGGCACAGAGAGAGAGGGGGGGGCACAGAGAGAGAGGGGGGGCACAGAGAGAGAGGGGGGGGCACAGAGAGAGAGGGGGGGGCACAGAGAGAGAGGGGGGGGCACAGAGAGAGAGGGGGGGGCACAGAGAGAGAGGGGGGGGCACAGAGAGAGAGGGGGGGGCACAGAGAGAGAGGGGGGGCACAGAGAGAGAGAGGGGGGCACAGAGAGAGAGAGGGGGGCACAGAGAGAGAGGGGGGGGCACAGAGAGAGAGGGGGGGGCAGAGAGAGAGAGGGGGGGCACAGAGAGAGAGAGGGGGGCACAGAGAGAGAGAGGGGGGCACAGAGAGAGAGAGGGGGGCACAGAGAGAGAGAGGGGGGCACAGAGAGAGAGAGGGGGGCACAGAGAGAGAGAGGGGGGCACAGAGAGAGAGAGGGGGGCACAGAGAGAGAGAGGGGGGCACAGAGAGAGAGAGGGGGGCACAGAGAGAGAGGGGGGGGCACAGAGAGAGAGGGGGGGGCACAGAGAGAGAGGGGGGGGCACAGAGAGAGAGGGGGGGGCACAGAGAGAGAGGGGGGGGCACAGAGAGAGAGGGGGGGGCACAGAGAGAGAGGGGGGGGCACAGAGAGAGAGGGGGGGGCACAGAGAGAGAGGGGGGCACAGAGAGAGAGGGGGGCACAGAGAGAGAGGGGGGCACAGAGAGAGAGGGGGGCACAGAGAGAGAGGGGGGCACAGAGAGAGAGGGGGGCACAGAGAGAGAGGGGGGCACAGAGAGAGAGGGGGGCACAGAGAGAGAGGGGGGCACAGAGAGAGAGGGGGGCACAGAGAGAGAGGGGGGCACAGAGAGAGAGGGGGGCACAGAGAGAGAGGGGGGCACAGAGAGAGAGGGGGGCACAGAGAGAGAGGGGGGCACAGAGAGAGAGGGGGGCACAGAGAGAGAGGGGGGCACAGAGAGAGAGGGGGGCACAGAGAGAGAGAGGGGCACAGAGAGAGAGAGGGGGGCACAGAGAGAGAGGGGGGGGCACAGAGAGAGAGGGGCACAGAGAGAGAGGGGGGCACAGAGAGAGAGGGGGGCACAGATCCCATTCAGAGTCCTGCCATCACGTTCACTGGTCTGTTGCCGATACTTAACCTGGCCTCTGCTCTGACCTCCCGTGTGCGCGCGTGTGACGGGCCGCTGCCACTACCTACCCAGCAGCGCGGCGAAGATGCTGAAATGGGCGGGGTTCACGTTCAGCTGTTTGGCCACCTCCTGCATCAGGTACTGGTTGGTTGTGAGGCTTTTGCCGTTCCAGCTGAGCTTGAGGGCGTGCGCGCTGAGATAGCACTGAACATTGCACAGGGCGTACTCCGAGTCGTAGGCAATCAGGCCGTGGAACCCGTTCTCCCGGTAGAAGGAGATCACCTCCTGATGGTGGTCTTCTATGCTCTGAACGACCTGCAATGCAAGGAAACATAACGTTGGTTTCAAAGGCCAGCAGCGAGAGCTCAATCGAAAGCTGGGCTCCGTCCGCATTTTCCCCCCGACTCTGCGTGGGTAAAGAAGGAACTTGCATTTCTGCAGCACCTTCCACAACCTCAGGACGTCCCAAAGCACTTTACAGCCAATTTGCACACAGCAAGATCCCACAAACAGTAATGTGATAAATGACCAGTTCATCTGTTTTTCGTGATGTTGGCTGAGTGTTCAATAATTGCCAGGACACCGGGGAGAACTCTTCTTCATCCTTTTACGTCCACCCGAGAGGGCAGACGGGGGCCTGAGTTTAACATCCCATCTGAAAGACAATGCAACACTTGATCACTACTGCTCGGGACGTGCCGGCCTGGATTACGGGGCTCGAGTCTCTGAAGTGGGGCTCGAGCCCACAACCTTCTGACCCAGAAGCGAGAGCACGACCCACTGAGGCACGGCTCGATTCACACCTTGACAAACACTACCGCAATTACAGAGAGGAGGGTCGAGGATACATCACCGACCCCACCTCCTGTTCCACCCCTCCCTTTAAAGGCACCTTGGACCCAAATGGGACAGATACACATCACTTCAAGCCTTGGATGTGGTGACCAGATCTTTCCAAGAAGCACAAAACCTGGTGTGCTCGACACCGAGCTGGAGATAGATCACTACATGCTGTGAACTGAACATTCGAGGGAAGTCACGCCTCGATCCCACACGGTAAATGGCACCAGCCCAAAAGTGTTCAAAATAACTTTCAACTCCCCCGATGGCTTCAGTCAGTAGCTGAATAACAAAAACAAGCTGTATTTACACAATGCTCCCTGCGTGCTGTACCTGATCCAGGAAGAACTTGTATTTACACAGTGCTCCCTGCATGCTGGGGTACAGTACTGGTGGGTCCAGGTCTGTCACTGTATAACACTGGGTACAGTACTGGTGGGTCCAGGTCTGTCACTGTATAACACTGGGGTACAGTACTGGTGGGTCCAGGTCTGTCACTGTATAACACTGGGGTACAGTACTGGTGGGTCCGGGTCTGTCACTGTATAACACTGGGGTACAGTACTGGTGGGTACAGGTCTGTCACTGTATAACACTGGGGTACAGTACTGGTGGGTCCAGGTCTGTCACTGTATAACAAGGACATATAAGGTAGCCAAACTTAGTGGGAGGATAGAAGATTGGGAATTCTTCAAAAGACAGCAAAAAGTAACTAAAGGATTGATTAAGAAAGGGAAGTTAGATTATGAAAAGAAATTAGCAAAAAATATAAAAACAGATAGCAAGAGTTTCTATAGTTATATAAAAAGAAAAAGGGTGGCTAAGGCAAACATAGGTCCCTTAGAGGATGAGACCGGGAAATTAATGGTGGGAAACATGGAGATGGCAAAAATGCTGAACAAATATTTTGTTTCAGTCTTTACAGTAGAGGACACTAAGAATATCCCAACACTGGACAAACAGGGGACTCTCGGGGGGGAGGAGCTAAATACGATTAAAATCACTCAGGAGATGGTACTCAGTAAAATAATGGGACTCAAGGCGGATAAATCCCCTGGACCTGATGGCTTCCATCCTAGGGTCTTGAGGGAAGTGGCAGTAGGGATTGTGGATGCTTTGGTGATAGTTTTCCAAAATTCCCTGGACTCAGGAGAGGTCCCGGCAGATTGGAAAACTGCTAATGTAACACCGTTATTTAAAAAGGGTAGTAGGCAGAAGGCTGGAAATTATAGGCCAGTTAGCTTAACATCTGTGGTGGGTGAAATTTTGGAGTCTATTATTAAGGAGACAGTAACGGAACATTTAGATAAGCATAATTTAATAGGACAAAGTCAGCATGGCTTTATGAAGGGGAAGTCATGTCTGACAAATTTGCTTGAGTTCTTCGAGGATATAACGTATAGGGTGGATAAAGGGGAACCAGTGGACATAGTGTATTTAGACTTCCAGAAGGCATTCGACAAGGTGCCACATAAAAGATTATTACTTAAGATAAAAAATCACGGGATTGGGGGTAATATTCTGGCATGGGTGGAGGATTGGTTATCGAACAGGAAGCAGAGAGTTGGGATAAATGGTTCATTTTCGGACTGGCAACCAGTAACCAGTGGTGTTCCACAGGGGTCGGTGCTGGGTCCCCAACTCTTTACAATCTATATTAACGATTTGGAGGAGGGGACCGAGTGCAACATATCAAAATTTGCAGATGATACAAAGATGGGAGGGAAAGTAGAGAGTGAGGAGGACATAAAAAACCTGCAAGGGGATGTAGACAGGCTGGGTGAGTGGACGGAGATTTGGCAGATGCAATATAATATCTTTGGCAGGAAAAATCAGAGAGCAAGTTATTTTCTTAATGGCGAGAGACTGGAAAGTACTGCAGTACAAAGGGATCTGGGGGTCCTAGTGCAAGAAAATCAAAAAGTTGGTATGCAGGTGCAGCAGGTGATCAAGAAAGCCAACGGAATGTTGGCTTTTATTGCTAGGGGGATAGAATATAAAAACAAGGAGGTATTGCTGCAGTTATATAAGGTATTGGTGAGACCGCACCTGGAATACTGCATACAGTTTTGGTCTCCATACTTAAGAAAAGACATACTTGCTCTCGAGGCAGTACAAAGAAGGTTCACTCGGTTAATCCGGGGATGAGGGGGCGGACATATGAGGAGAGGTTGAGTAGATTGGGACTCTACTCATTGGAGTTCAGAAGAATGAGAGGCGATCTTATTGAAACATATAAGATTGTGAAGGGTCTTGATCGGGTGGATGCAGTAAGGATGTTCCCAAAGATGGGTGAAACTAGAACTAGGGGGCATAATCTTAGAATAAGGGGCTGCTCTTTCAAAACTGAGATGAGGAGAAACTTCTTCACTCAGAGGGTGGTAGGTCTGTGGAATTTGCTGCCCCAGGAAGCTGTGGAAGCTACATCATTAGATAAATTTAAAACAGAAATAGACAGTTTCCTAGAAGTAAAGGGAATTAGGGGTTATGGGGAGCGGGCAGGAAATTGGACATGAAGCTGAGTTCGGATCGGTCAATGCCCTGTGGGTGGCGGAGAGGGCCCAGGGGCTATGTGGCCGGGTCCTGCTCCGACTTCTTGTGTTCTTTAGATTTGTGGTTGGGATCAGATCAGCCATGATCTTATTGAATGGCGGAGCAGGCTCGAGGGGCCGATTGGCCTACTCCTGCTCCAATTTCTTATGTTCTTATAACACTGGGGTACAGTACTGGTGGGTCCAGGTCAGTCACTGTATAACACTGGGGTACAGTACTGGTGGGTCCAGGTCTGTCACTGTATAACACTGGGGTACAGTACTGGTGGGTCCAGGTCTGTCACTGTATAACACTGGGGTACAGTACTGGTGGGTCCAGGTCTGTCACTGTATAACACTGGGGTACAGTACTGGTGGGTCCAGGTCAGCCACTGTATAACACTGGGGTACAGTACTGGTGGGTCCAGGTCTGTCACTGTATAACACTGGGGTACAGTACTGGTGGGTACAGGTCTGTCACTGTATAACACTGGGGTACAGTACTGGTGGGTCCAGGTCAGCCACTGTATAACACTGGGGTACAGTACTGGTGGGTCCAGGTCTGTCACTGTATAACACTGGGGTACAGTACTGGTGGGTCCAGGTCTGTCACTGTATAACCCTGGGGTACAGTACTGATGGGATCTATGTGAGGAGATAAATCTGGTTGATCAGACAAGTGGAACCTTGTTTCAACTGCTGTTTATACTCAAAGCATTGGCCAATACTCGGATGTGATGCTTCTCCCATGGTCGAGTAGCCGGCCGATGCGAGGGACATTTGAAGGGATCAGACTTGGCCAACTTTGTTTTTTATTTGTTCATGGGATGTGGGTGTCGCTGGCGAGGCCGGCATTTATTGCCCATCCCTAATTGCCCTTGAGAAGGTGGTGGTGAGCCGCCTTCTTGAACCGCTGCAGTCCATATGGTGAAGGTTCTCCCACAGTGCTGTTAGGGAGGGAGTGCCAGGATTCTGACCCAGCGACGATGAAGGAACGGCCGATATATTTCCAAGTCGGGATGGCGTGTGACTTGGAAGGGGAACTGGCGAAATTAAGTTAAGAGTGACTCTTGGCGGGAGGCAATCTCGTGGTGGCAGGTCCTGTGAGCCAAACTCAGAGGGGAACTGGCCACAGTGCAAGAAGGAAAGATTTGAGCGAGACAGGTTGAATATTAGGCAAGGTATAGTCATTACACCTGGGATGGGATTAACATGCAAGGAGCAGCTCGAGAGATCAGATCATAATTGGGAGAGGCCACTCTCTGAGTTGAGTGAGATGTATGAAAAGCCCCTGTGATTACTGAGCCCTCCCCTATTGTGGTCACATATAAGAAAGCCACTATAATCCCGTAATGGGGAGTCTGACTGTGGCGAGAGGAGTCCTCAGCGAGTGGGAGGTAGTGAACATCTGTCGGGCTAATCAATAGCACACTGTGTCCAAAGAGACAGAAAAAGATCTGCAGCTGTACTCTGTTCCCCGGGCCATTCCACTGCGATTGCTGCAGCTTGGGAATGCCACCTGACTACAGGGATGGATCGCACTATACATATCTGTACCCCTGCTGCTCTGG
The DNA here is from genome assembly GCF_035084215.1 of Heptranchias perlo. NCBI lineage: Eukaryota > Metazoa > Chordata > Chondrichthyes > Hexanchiformes > Hexanchidae > Heptranchias > Heptranchias perlo. The sequence goes on along the minus strand of NC_090369.1, from coordinate 1,956,751 downwards.
GGCTGGGAACCAGCAGAGGATTCCCCCCCCCCCACCTCCAATCTCCTATATACCAAATCCCTGCTTGCAGTTCGGGGGGGGTTTATATGTAGAATAACAGATACCCGGGAGTGAGTTTCAGGCTGGAATCTAATCGAGTGGTTCGGGGGGGGGTTTATATATAGAATAACAGATACCCGGGAGTGAGTTACAGGCTGGAATCTAATCGAGGGGTTCGGGGGGTTTATATATAGAACAACAGATACCCGGGAGTGAGTTACAGGCTGGAATCTAATCGAGGGGTTCGGGGGGGTTTGTATATAGAATAACAGATACCCGGGAGTGAGTTTCAGGCTGGAATCTAATCGAGGGGTTCGGGGGGGGTTTATATATAGAATAACAGATACCCGGGAGTGAGTTTCAGGCTGGAATCTAATCGAGGGGTTCGGGGGGGGGGGTTATATATAAAATAACAGATACCCGGGAGTGAGTTACAGGCTGGAATCTAATCGAGGGGTTCGGGGGGGTTTATATATAGAACAACAGATACCCGGGAGTGAGTTACAGGCTGGAATCTAATCGAGGGGTTCGGGGGGTTTATATATAGAATAACAGATACCCGGGAGTGAGTTTCAGGCTGGAATCTAATCGAGGGGTTCGGGGGGTTTATATATAGAATAACAGATACCCGGGAGTGAGTTACAGGCTGGAATCTAATCGAGGGGTTCGGGGGGTTTATATATAGAATAACAGATACCCGGGAGTGAGTTACAGACTGGAATCTAATCGAGGGGTTCGGGGGGGTTTATATATAGAATAACAGATACCCGGGAGTGAGTTTCAGGCTGGAATCTAATCGAGGGGTTCGGGGGGTTTATATATAGAATAACAGATACCCGGGAGTGAGTTACAGGCTGGAATCTAATCGAGGGGTTCGGGGGGGTTTGTATATAGAATAACAGATACCCGGGAGTGAGTTTCAGGCTGGAATCTAATCGAGGGGTTCGGGGGGGGGTTTATATATAGAATAACAGATACCCGGGAGTGAGTTTCAGGCTGGAATCTAATCGAGGGGTTCGGGGGGTTTATATATAGAATAACAGATACCCGGGAGTGAGTTACAGGCTGGAATCTAATCGAGGGGTTCGGGGGGTTTATATATAGAACAACAGATACCCGGGAGTGAGTTACAGACTGGAATCTAATCGAAGGGTTCGGGGGGTTTATATATAGAATAACAGATACCCGGGAGTGAGTTTCAGGCTGGAATCTAATCGAGGGGTTCGGGCGGGGTTTATATATAGAATAACAGATACCCGGGAGTGAGTTTCAGGCTGGAATCTAATCGAGGGGTTCGGGGGGTTTATATATAGAATAACAGATACCCGGGAGTGAGTTACAGGCTGGAATCTAATCGAGGGGTTCGGGGGGTTTATATATAGAACAACAGATACCCGGGAGTGAGTTACAGACTGGAATCTAATCGAGGGGTTCGGGGGGGTTTGTATATAGAATAACAGATACCCGGGAGTGAGTTACAGACTGGAATCCAATCGAGGGGTTCGGGGGGGTTTATATATAGAACAACAGATACCCGGGAGTGAGTTACAGGCTGGAATCTAATCGAGGGGTTCGGGGGGGGGTTTATATATAGAATAACAGATACCCGGGAGTGAGTTACAGGCTGGAATCCAATCGAGGGGTTCGGGGGGGTTTATATATAGAACAACAGATACCCGGGAGTGAGTTACAGGCTGGAATCTAATCGAGGGGTTCGGGGGGGTTTATATATAGAACAACAGATACCCGGGAGTGAGTTACAGGCTGGAATCTAATCGAGGGGTTCGGGGGGGTTTATATATAGAACAACAGATACCCGGGAGTGAGTTACAGGCTGGAATCTAATCGAGGGGTTCGGGGGGTTTATATATAGAATAACAGATACCCGGGAGTGAGTTTCAGGCTGGAATCTAATCGAGGGGTTCGGGGGGTTTATATATAGAATAACAGATACCCGGGAGTGAGTTACAGGCTGGAATCTAATCGAGGGGTTCGGGGGGTTTATATATAGAATAACAGATACCCGGGAGTGAGTTACAGACTGGAATCTAATCGAGGGGTTCGGGGGGGTTTATATATAGAATAACAGATACCCGGGAGTGAGTTACAGGCTGGAATCTAATCGAGGGGTTCGGGGGGTTTATATATAGAATAACAGATACCCGGGAGTGAGTTTCAGGCTGGAATCTAATCGAGGGGTTCGGGGGGTTTATATATAGAATAACAGATACCCGGGAGTGAGTTACAGGCTGGAATCTAATCGAGGGGTTCGGGGGGTTTATATATAGAATAACAGATACCCGGGAGTGAGTTACAGACTGGAATCTAATCGAGGGGTTCGGGGGGGTTTATATATAGAATAACAGATACCCGGGAGTGAGTTACAGGCTGGAATCTAATCGAGGGGTTCGGGGGGGGGGTTTATATATAGAATAACAGATACCCGGGAGTGAGTTACAGACTGGAATCTAATCGAGGGGTTCGGGGGGGTTTATTTATAGAATAACAGATACCCGGGAGTGAGTTACAGGCTGGAATCTAATCGAGGGGTTCGGGGGGGTTTACATATAGAATGACAGACCCGGGAGTGAGTGAGTTCTAGGCTGGAATTTAATCGAGGGGATCGGGTGGTGTATGAACGGGGGGGGGGGGGGGGGAGGTGTAGGACAGCCTTATTTATAGGGAAAATGGTCTCTCTTTGGATAAATTTGTCCTCTTTTCTTGGACAAAGCAAACATGACCACCCTGAGCTTCACGTCTCACAAAGCAACAGGTGTGCAGCACAATCCAGGAACATCCCAAATACCTTCGCATCGAACGAAAACAAGTCATGGGTTAGACATTGCTGGGCACTGTGTCCCACAGGTGCTGGTGCGCTCACTCGAGCGGAAGCTGGGAACTGGACGAAGATCTCAAACAACAGCTCGCTGCGGTTTCAAAGTGTGCAACTCATCATGCTTCCAACTCTCTCCACTCCCCACACTTTGTTCCAGAGACACCCTGAATACTCCAGACCAAGTAGTGATTCTTCTCACATGAAGTCAGACTGAAGCGGTTGTTCAATCGTGGGGGGAGGGGGCTCGATTTTGCCCAGGACCAGGGAACACTGGCCCAATTTGCCCCCCCCCCCCCCATTCCCTTGCCCAGAGGCTGCAGTGGGCCTACAGATCTCCTGGCAGGGATCGGCTAACTGAGCAGAGGGCAGGGGCCACACGTAGCACCTTCTGCTTTCTACTGCCCCGTATCCTAACTCGCACCAGGTCCCTTTCACCCACCCCAGCCCTCTGTGCCCCCAGTGACCTACAATGGCTCCCGGTCCGGCAATGCCTCGATTTTAAAATCCTCATCCTCACGAGTGGGAATGGGTCAAGTACATAGGGCATCACGACTACATGGGACAGGCTAGATATGGAGCATCACTTCCTGAAAATGAGGTGCCAAGCTGGTGAAGCTATAACACAGGGGCTACATGCGATGCTGAACAGCGGAAGCAGCTTGCTATAGACAGAGCCAAGGGACCCCACAACCAAAGGATCAGATCAAAGCTTGGCAGTCCTGCCACATCCAGTCGTGAATGGTGGTGGGCAATTAAGCAACTAACGGGAGGAGGAGGAGGCTCCAGGAAAATCCCCATCCTCACCGATAGCAGAGTGTAAAAGACAAGGCTGAAGTGTTCACAGCCATCTTCAGCCAAAAGTACAGAGTGGAAGCTCCTCCTCAGCCTCCTCCTGAGATCCCCACCATCACAGGTGCCAGTCTTCAGCCAATTCGATTCACTCCACGTGATAAACGGCTGAGTGCACTGGATACAGCAAAGGCCCTGGGTCCCGACAACATCCCGGCTGTAGTGCTGAAGGCTCCAGAATTAGCCTCGCCTCTAGCCAAGCTGTTCCAGTACAGCTAGAACGCTGGCATCTACCTGACAATGTGGCCCTGGTATGTCCTGTCCACAGAAAGGACAAATCCAACCCGGCCAATTAATACCCATTCAGCCTACTCCCAATCATCAGCAAAGTGATGGAAGGAGTCGTCTCCAGTGTTATCAAGTGGCAGAGTTTGGGTTCCACCACTCAGCTCTAGAACTCATTACAGCCTTGGTCCAAACATGGACACGAGCTGAATTCCACAGGGGAGGTGAGAGTGACTGCCCTCGACATCAAGCCAGCAAGGAGCCCGAGTAAAACTGGTCAATGGGGATCAGGGGGTAAACTCTCCAGTGGCTGCAGCCATCCCTGACACAAAGGAAGATGGTTGTGGTTGTTGGAGGCCAATCATCTCAGCCCCAGGACATCACTGCAGGAGTTCCTCAGGGCAGTGTCCTAGGCCCAACCATCTTCAGCTGCTTCATCAATGACCTTCCCTCCATCATAAAGTCGGAAGTGGGGATGTTCGCTGATGATTGCACAGTGTTCAGTTCCATTCACAATTCCTCGGGTAATGAAGCAGTCTGTGCCCACATACAGCAAGACCTGGACAACATCCAGGCTTGGGATGATAAGTGGCAAGTAACATTCATGCCACACAAGTGCCAGGCAATGACCGAGAGTGTCTAACCACCTCCCCATGACATTCAATGGCATTACCATCACTGAATACCCACCATCAACATCCTGGGGGGGTCGCCATTGACCAGAAACTCAACTGGACCAGCCACATAAATGCTGTGGCTACAAGTGCAGGTCAGAGGCTGGGTATTCTGCGGCGAGTGACTCACCTCCTGACTCCCCAAAGCCTTTCCACCATCTACAAGGAGTGTGATAGAATACTCTCCACTTGCCCAGATGGGAGCAGCTCCAACAACACTCAAGGACCTCAACACATCCAGGACAAAGAAGTCCACTTAATCAGCAGCCCATCCACCACCCTAAACATTCACTCCCTCCACCACCGGTGCACCGCGGCTGCAGTGTGTTCTATCTACAGGATAGTAGCAGCAACTCGTCAAGGCTTCTTCGACAGCACCTCCCAAACCCGTGACCTCTACCACCTAGAAGGACAAGGACAGCAGGTGCATGGGAACAACACCACCTGCACGTTCCCCTCCAAGTCACACACCATCCCGACTTGGAAATATATCGCCGTTCCTTCATCGTCGCTGGGTCAAAATCCTGGAACTCCCTCCCTAACAGCACTGTGGGAGAACCTTCACCACACGGACTGCAGCGGTTCAAGAAGGCGGCTCACCACCACCTTCTCAAGGGGCAACGAGGGATGGGCAATAAATGCCAGCCTTGCCAATGATGCCCACATCCTGAGAATGAAGAAAAAACTCAAAACCAACAATGGTATATACTAGTAGAGCAGGGGAAAGAGAGACACTAGACTTTTATGTTGTGTATTTTTGTTCTCGGCATGTGAGCGAAGCAAGGCTGTATTTTATTTCCCGTTCCTCACTGCCCTGAGGTGGTGGTGAGCTTTCCGCTTGAGTGGTGATTGATTTTACAACCGAGTGGTTCGCGACATGAAGAGCCAACCAACTAATGTGGGACTGGAGTCACGTGTTGGCCAGCAACAGGTGGCAGGTTCCCTTCCCATGGAGGACATTAGGGAACTAGTTGGGTTTTTAACAACAATCCAGCAGCTTTTCACAATATATTTCTCTGGTTCCGGCCCACAAATGACCAGATTTATTGAATTCTATTGCCATGGTGGGATTCCAGATTTCTAGCCCAGCACCATCGTCACTAAACCATGTACCCCATCTATTTGGAGAGAGGGAGGACTGCACTTAAACCAATAGATTTTTAATGTTGTGCAATGCTCTTATCTTAAACTTGGCCCCAGCACCGATAACAGATCTAAACCACTTCTTGAATCCAACCGCCCTGCCACACGCCTCCCCAAAACACTCTCTGGCCACCTCCGTAGCCTGTTTCTCTGTCAAACATCTGGCTACGTTACTTGCACCCTCGACAACAACTTGCATTTATATCGTGCCTTTAACATCCCATGGCGCTTCACAGGAGCGTAAATCAGACACATTTTGACAGGCTTGGTCAAAGAGGTAGGAGCGTCGTAAAGGAGGAGAGGTAGAGAGGTTTAGGGAGGCAATTCCAGAGCTTAGGGTCTTGGCAGCTGAAGGCACGGCCGCCAATGGTGGAGTGACAAAAATCGGGAACGCGCAAAAGGCCAGAATTGGAGGAGCGCAGAGATCTCGGAGGGCTGTAGGGGCTGGAGGAGGTTACAGAGATTTGGGGGTGGGGGGGGGGGGGAACAAGACCAGGGAGGGATTTGAACACGAGGATGAGAATTTTAAAATCATGGCGTTGCTGGACCGGGAGCCAACGTAGGTCAGCGAGCACAGGGGGTGATGGGCGAACAGGACTTGGTGCGAGTCAGGATATGGGCAGCAGAGTTTTGGATGAGCTCAAGTTTACAGAGAGTGGAAGATGGGAGGCCGGCCAGGAGAGCATTGGAAGAGTCAAGTCTAGAGATAACAAAGGCACGGATGAGGGTTGACATTGACTTCATAATTTTAATAGTTGCCCAATCAGGTATATAAAAGAAATTACGCGGATATTACTATGAACAGGAACTAAACAGAGATGAGGTCACTAGTGCAATGTATTTTTTTAAAATCATATTTCAACACCATTAAGAGAGAGAGACAAAGATCAAATTGAATATAGTTAGATTTGCATTCACAGTTGTACAGACTACAAACAATTCTGGTATTCACGACTCTGACAAGGTCACATATTCATATTACTGATGGCAGAGAGTACTGATTGTAATTATTGATTTAAATTATGACTCAGTACGGATAACAGGAGGGTGTTATGGCTTTATGTTAATTATAGTTAAAGATTATGGTTTGATTAATATGATTCTTGCACTACTCGATCAACAAGACACTACTAGCAGACCTCCCTTAGCATTGCTCACCGTGCGTTGGGGGATGCACTGCTATATAGCGATAGGATTTGTTCTCCCATGTAAGGCACGACGTGCTCTCAGAGCTTCTGAATCACAATGACCGAATACGTCAAATTCAACAGAGCAGGCGCGGGAATGCGTTACAGGAAGAAGATGTTAATGCCTTAGGTATTTTTACTCTGATCTATCGAGGATGTTTTGATTTTATATTCCTGCCACTCCAGGTCACCGTTTCATGGGAAAAATGGGCGAATGCAATACCCAGAATTCTGGATACATGACTCCTGGTATCCCCACTGAATGAAATCAAAATTTGATTTATTCAGACCCTAAATCAGTGGCCCTAATTATGATAGGATCCCAATTTTAACTAACACCCAAATTTACATCTATAGACACATACACACACATCTATATGATATGGGCTGATTATGTACCAGTGACACTGCTCACTTGATTTGAACATTTCGTGACCGTAATAGAACCCTGATTCAATCAGTCCTCATTTCAGTGCGATCATTTCGCAGGACTGAATGCGACCACGTGATTTCAATCACTGCAGCATTATGATTTATGAGAATATGATCTGATACCTGGATCAATTCCTGCTAAAGAACCAGGACTGAGGGTTACAGACATACGTAAAACAGTGATTTTTTTTTAACGTCAAGGAGGGAACGAGTGTTCCCTAAACTCAGGGATCAACAGGTGGCGTGGGAGTGAAGTCCAAGATGAAGTAATCAGACGTGGACTATGGATGCAGCAAGGTTAATGGCCCTTTTCTCTCACTGCCTTTTATGTTGCTTTGTTGATTATATATGACCAGGCCCATTCCTTTTGCGCTAAGTGAAATTTCAATCTTTATTGTGTGCAATTTTCACCAGTCATTTGGGATCTTACTCTGCAATCCAGACCATGTTTCCATGTAACCACCAATCAGTGGCCTTGATTGTGACATTGTGAATTTGTATAAATTATAACACAGTCAATATTACAAGTGTGTGTATCATCTCCAATTGACAGCACCATGTACTATTGACAGTATATTTTACATCGATTACATTGATTGGCAATGTTATTACATTTTTACCATAACACGATCACATAGTTTTTCATTATTAGCATTCTGACACAGGCACGATGGGCCGAATGGCCTCCTTCTGTGCTGTATCATTCTATGATAAGCGCCTTGGGATGTTTTACCACGTTAAAGGCGCTATATAAATGCAAGCTGTTGCTGTTGTAGTATGATATATAATTTTCCCTTGATACATACACACACACACAATATACAATATTTTCCACGATTGTACACACTTAGAAACATAGAATATAGGAGCAGGAGTCGGCCATTCGGCCCTTCGAGCCTGCTCCGCCATTCAAGATCATGGCTGATCCTCAATCTCAACACCATATTCCCGCTCTCTCTCCCCGTACCCCTTGATGCCTTTTGTGTCTAGAAATCTATCGAGCTCCTTCTTAAATATATTCAGTGACTTGGCCTCCGCAGCCTTTCCCACAATATATACACTATACATATACAGTATACACTTTGCTTTCACACATAATGGCTGTGTATTTTTACATTTTAACACCATTATAGTTTATTTTTAATGGTTTTAATTTTATTATAAGTGATATACACACTATTAGATATTTAGTATATTTATAGTATAATAATAAGTGTAACCAGATTACTTAAAACAGTTAGATCAAATATTTTTCACAATTATGTTGACTTTTTACACACTAGTTATTTATTATACATTTCACATTATGTACACACGTGTTTGTGCCTTTATATTTTACACTTGTACCTTTGATTTACATTAATTTGACATTACATTAAATTATTTTGTAATATTTTTGACAAGTGCAATTTGTCTCACTATTTTCACACCATCAGGTTACTTGTGACTGCGTATCACCTCACACTTATTTCTAAGTCATGTTTCACTATTGTTTTCACACATTGTGGTTTTAACCATTATTTACACACTAGTTGCTTGACACTATTGTGATCAGGTACTATCTGCATCACATTACTGGCGCACTACACCTCACCATCAATTGTTATTTGCGCTGCCACGCGTTAGGTTTGCACGATTGCAGATCATTTGCACACTTATTGTTCACTATTTCAGCCTGTCAAGGCCTCCTTTTTTTTTTGTGGTTACCTTGACTCGGAAGCGGAGCAGCGCCAGTCGGATGCAGTGCGCCAGGCAAGGCGGCGGCAGGAACCAGACCTTGGGCGGCGGGGTGCCCTTGTTGTTGATGTGGTTGACGATGAGCTGGGCGCTCTGGCGCTCCTGGTTCTGCTTCTTCACCCACTCGGGCAGGCGGCTCTTGGCCAGCGAGCCGTTGAAGGCCACGACCAGCTCGACGCCGCCGCTCAGGCAGGCCTTGGAGAGCGAGGCGAGGAAGCCGAGCATCTGGTTCCACTGGCCGCCGCTCACCCAGTCGGTGAAGTAGCCGCCGTACAGGCGGTGCAGGCCCGTCTCGGCGTCGAGCAGCAGCCGCAGCGGCAGCGGCGGAGGGGGAGGCGGAGGAGGCGGCGGCGGGGGAGGCGGGTAAGGCCCATGCCTGGAGCCCGAGGCCCGATTGCGGGCGGCTCGGGCTAATTTCTGCAGCTCGACCGGGACCACGGCGCCGGCGCAGTGTTTCTCGATGAATTCCTGAAATCCTTGGACGCCCATTTTTGTTTTTTTTTAAAAAAAATAATAAAATCCTCACAAATTCATTTGAATTTTTTTTAAAAAGTGACGGTTTTAAACCGTTATTTTGGTTGGGGGAGGGGCGTTTGTTTTTAATTTGAATTTTTTTTTGTCGTGTGGCCTTTCTTTTCCCCCCCCCTCCTCCTCATGCATGTGCCGTCGCCATCTCCCCTTCTTCTTCCCCGACACACGGATCGTTAATAACGGAGGAGGAGGAAAAAAAAAATTAGGCCCGCCTCTTAGGAGGGAAGGCTCCTCCGTCGTCGTCCGTCGTCGTCGCTGCTGCTGCTCCTCCCGCCGCCGCCATCGCCTCGCCTCCATGGGGTTTCCGGGAATTGTAGTTCGTCTCCTCCCCACCCGCTCGTTCTAGCGGACGGGGGACGGCGGGTCGCAAAGACTACAACTCCCGTCAGCCTCTGCCGCCCGGCGGTTTGAGGACGGGCAATCCCGCCCCCGTGGCCGATGGATTGTGGGAGATGTAGTTCGTCGCCCCGTTGGTTACAACGGCCGGCGCGGACGGGGAAACTACAACTCCCACACAAAAAAAAAAGGCGCTTGCGCACACGCGCACACACCCCCCCCCCTCCTCCACCGACCATCCTTTTCGGCGCGTGCGCGCTGGCCTGCCCTCCACCTCCTCGCACGTCCTTCGGACAGCTGGGTCCGGAGGAGGCGTTGCGCAAAGCATGCCGGGCGGTGTAGTCCGCGCCGCCGCCTTATAGAGGGCGAATGCGGCGGCCGGCGACTACAACGCCCAGGGTGCACTGCGCGGCTGGCGCCTGCGCGCTCGGGAGTTGGCTTGTTACTCACTTAAAGGGGCATCTCCACATCATCACTTAAAGGGGAGGGGGGGGGGTTAAATTAAAGGTGCAGGTCAAAGTTGTGCTGGGACTGTTTGAGACTTTAAGATAAAAGGATTTTACACATTAATTTTCTTTTTGTAAGAGTTTTAAGTTGCATTCCTGAATGTTAAAATGCAATCCATCCAAAGGCACAATTTTTGCAATCCAGTATTTTTGTTTGCACACTAGGATTGAGATTATGCACAAGAGGCTTTGCAGTTTTTGGAGTTGGCATTTGAGGGCAAATTAAACAACCAGACTCTGGCACAGAACAAAAAAAAATCCCCTGCCTGCAGTCCCTTCTCCTTCATATAAGGGGCAGCTGAGAACCAGTTTAAGATGCATCTGAAGCCTGTAAGCACATCCACCGCAGCTGATTAAAAGCCTCTGCACCCCAGCGTGAGCCCCGTCGCCCGTCCAGTTTTCTTCTTATGGAGCGGGAGCAGCAGCAGCAGCTTCGGACCGGCACGACTCCCAGACCCGTTCCCCGGATCTCGGTGTGGCGGGAGGGCGCAGACAAGGAGGACGGGGGTTGTAATTATTTGTGCGCTGTTCTCCGTTAGAGAGGCAGGTGGCAAAGGGAGGAAAGTATCAGGAAAAGGGGACTGGACAAAGGTGGCAGTCCTGCGCCCCTCTCTGTAAACAAAGACCAGGAGGCATCAGAGCGACACAACCACCGTTTATCCAGTGCCTTTAACGCAGTAAAACGTCCCCACAGGAGCGTAAATCAGACAAAATTTGACACTGAACCACATAAGGAGATATTAGGACAGGCGACCAAAAGCTTGGTCAAAGAGGTAGGTTTTAAAGAGCGTCTTAAAGGAGGAGAGAGAGAGAGGAGGAGAGGAGGAGAGGTTTAGGGAGGGAATTCCAGAGCTTAGGGCCCAGGCAGCTGAAGGCACGGCCGCCAATGGCGGAGTGATGGAAATCGGGGGACACGCAAGAGGCCGGAATTGGAGGAGCGCAGAGATCTGGGAGGGTTGTAGGAGGTTACAGAGATAGGGAGAGGGGCGAGGGCCGTGCACACCTACCCCAGACTACTCAGTGTCTTTGTGAGACGCTTAGGGCAGGAGGTTCCCAGCTTTTATCAGCGATGGGTGGGGGGGGAGGTGCATATTGTGGAGTCTCGGGCCCACATAAACAGTTTAACTGCCACTATCTGAAAGTGCTGATACTAACTGCTCTTGGCCTTCGGATTCATCCAGCACGGTGGGACCAGCGCCAAAAGGAGCCCTGCAAAACCTCCAGCCCCCACAAACCAGCGCCAATAGGACTGAGTTGCTCAGGCTCTGAAGGCCAGATTGGCAGGGCTCGGTGGGGGGAGGGAGGGAGGGGGGGGGGGACACTACAGGATGCCCAAGGCCCAACACGGGTGTGTACGGTGGAGGCCAGCAGGCCACACACAACAGAAACACTGGCCCACCGGCTGCCCACTGACAGGAGCTGATTTTGTGCAATTAAATTCAAATAACCACCACCCACCCCCCCACAACCCGAGTCAGGGGCGGAAATGGCACTGTTTTCACAAGAATGTCACTGAGAGCCGCTCACCGGGACGGGTGGGCCCAACGGTCACCCGATGTTGGGCCCAAGGCTCACCGGATATTGGGCCCAAGGCTCACCGGATATTGGGCCCAAGGCTCACCGGAGGCACACCAGATGTCGGGCCCAAGGCTCACCAGATGTCGGGCCCAAGGCTCACCAGATGTCGGGCCCAAGGCTCACCAGATGTCGGGCCCAAGGCTCACCAGATGTCGGGCCCAAGGCTCACCAGATGTCGGGCCCAAGGCTCACCAGATGTCGGGCCCAAGGCACACCAGATGTTGGGCCCAAAGCTCACCCAATGTTGGGCCTGGAGACTCATTTACATCAGACCAACGAGCTGCAGACACCTACTGGGTTTTGTGTCACCTGTAGGTCAGGTAGGTCTTGCGGGGGAAAGAGGTTGGGGGGGAGCGACCGGGAGAGATTGGGGGGGTGCTGGTGGTGGCTGGCAGCGGCCCATGGGTTTAATGTGGAGCCCGGGATGATCGTTCCTGCCCCTTCCCGCCTCCACATTCAGGCAAGTATTTTTAGGCCGCACGTAGACCTGGTATTCCTGATCGCAGCAGGTCTGCTGTGTTCAAGTCAAAACCAATTTGGTGAAGGGGGCATGAAACAGGCATCAGGCCCATTTTATGCCCATGCTCAGGGCCTACGGTCTGATCAGGCATGGCCCGTGGGTGCCTCTTTTGATGGCTGTACCAATCTACGCCGCCCGCCATATCGGACGCCTTTGGGGCCTGCTTTACCCCTGTACGTCCTCCGATTTCTAGGCTGCCGCCCCCCACACGCACCAGGCCAGCAAAACCCAACCCAGGCAGGCGCACGCACCCAGGAGGTGGGCCGTGCACACCCAGAAGGCCCCAGGAACGGGCAAGGTACCACGAGGGGACGCTGCTCTCGGCCTGAGTCAGCCCTCGAGGGAGCGGGGTGGGGAGGAAAGAGTACGAGGAGGAAGAGGAGCAGGGGCATACTCGGGTGTCGGATGCACATCTCGGAATGAAAGACACAAGGCAGGCACAAGCCGAGAACCCCCAAGGGGGCTTGAATGCAAGCAAACAGCAGACGCTTTTATATAGAGTGTTACAGCACTAGTTCAAACTCCATACGCACGTGAGGCACACATGATTAACGTCAAGACAAAAGCACGTGTTTCCTTAAAAAATTAAAGTGCCATTTCTTCAAGGCAGAGAAACATTGTTAATGTTCTTACATCAGAAAGAAAGAAACTGCATTTCTACAGCGCCTTTCATGACCTCAGGACGTCCCAAAGCGTTTTATAGCTAATTAAATACTTTTTGAAGAGTAGTCACTGTAGGGAAACTCAGCAGCCAATTTGCGCACAGCAAGATCCCACAGATAGCGATGGAATAAATGATCAGATAATGTTTTTGTTTTAGTGATGTTGATTGAGGGATAAATATTGGCCCCAGGATAAACTCCCCCCTGCTCCTCTTCAAAACAGTGGCCGAGGGATCTTTCGCCTCCACCCGAGAGGGCAGACGGGGCTTCGGTTTAACGTCTCACCCGAAAGACGGCCCCTCCGACGGCGCGGCGCTCCCTCGGTACCGCCCCTCCGACGGCGCGGCGCTCCCTCGGTACCGACCCTCCGACGGCGCGGCGCTCCCTCGGTACCGCCCCTCCGACGGCACGGCGCTCCCTCGGTACCGCCCCTCCGACGGCGCGGCGCTCCCTCGGTACCGCCCCTCCAGCGCTCCCTCAGTACTGGAGTGGGGAGTCACGTATAGGCCCAGACCGGGTAAGGACGGCAGGTTTCCTTCCCTAAAGGGGCATTCGTGAACCAGTTGGGTTTTTAGGACAATCCGACAGCTTCACGGTCACTTTTACTGATCCCAGCTTTTTATTTCCAGATTTTTGTTTTTTAACTGAATTTAACTTCTCAAACTGCCCCGGTGGGATTCGAACTCATGATTCTCCGGATTGTTCGTCCAGGCCTCTGAGCACGTTGGCCGTTGCTCAGAGCCAAGGATGCAGTAACTGCGGACAACGTGCACTATGAGTAAAGAGACAGGGTGCAGAGTGATACCCACTTACAGTTTGCTGCTCTGCTCAATCCTGTTTTCTCCCTCAATCCTGTCCCTCTCTCTCCCTTTAAAAGTGGGAGAACATGTTGATCAAGCTGTCGGAAAAAAAAAATCAGATGGGCTGCTCGGTTTGGCGAAATCCTCATCTATGCTTTTGTCACCTCCATCTCCCACCCTCCATAAACTCCAGCTCATCCAAAGCTCTGCTGCCCCCCGTATCCTAACTCGCACCGAGTCCCGTTCACCCATCACCCCCTGTGCTCGCTGACCTACATCGTCTCCCGGTCGGGGAACGCCTCGAATTTAAAAATTCTCATCCTCGTGATTCAATCCCTCCCTGGCCTCATCCCCCCCTCCCTATCTCTGTAACCTCCGCCAAGCCCCTACAACCCTCCCAGATCTCTGCGCCCCTCCAATTCTGGCCTCTTGCGCAGCCCCCCCGATTTCCATCGCTCCGCCATTGGCGGCCGTGCCTTCGGCTGCCTCGGCCCTAAGCTCTGGAATTCCCTCCCTAAACCTCTCCCCCTCTCTCCTCCTCCTTTACGACCCTCCTTAAAACCTACCTCTTTGATCAAGCTTTTGGTCACCTGTCCTAATATCTCCTCATGTGGCACATGTGGGAACAGGAGGCCATTCAGCCACTCCACCATTCAATTAGATCATGGCTGACTGTACCCGCCTTTTCTCCATATTCCTCGATACCCTTACCCAACAAAAATCTATCGCTCTCTGTCTTGAAAGCTCCAACTGACCCCCAGCCTCAACAGCCTTTCGGGGGCGAAGTTCCAGATTTCCACTCCCCTTTGTGTGAAGAAGTGCTTCCCGATTTCACTCCTGAATGGCCCAGCTCTAATTTTAAGATTGTGCCCCCTTGTTCTGAATTCCCCACCAGAGGAAATAGTTTCTCTCTATTGACCCCCTTTATCATTGTAAAGCCCTCGATTAGGTCACCCCTCAATTTTCTATATACAGGGAAAATTCAAGCCAAGTTCGTGCAACCTGTCCTCACAATTTAACCCTCTGGTGAACCTGCGCTGCACCCCCTCCAAGGCCAATATATCCTTCCTGCGGTGCGGTGCCCAGAACTGAATGTAGTACCTCCAGATGGGGTCTGACCGAGGCTCTGTACAACTGAAGCATCTCTATCTCCCCTTTGTATTCCTACCCCACCTTAAGATAAAGGCCAACATTCAAGGTGTTTAAAACGATAAAGGGATTTAGATACAACCAAGAGTGTTGATTGCCTTTGGGGCAACAGTAGGCGTGCGACCTGGTTGGGTGAAGCATGAGCGGGAGCTGGAACTGGTTAGCAAACGGGCAGTAGAGTTTTGGACGAGCTGAAGTTTACGGAAGGTGGACGTTGGGATTCCAGACAGGAGAGCATTGGAAAAGTTCTGGATATCCATCGAGTCACTGTGGGCGGGAGGGTTGGGCTCCCTGGACGTCGCTGCAAACCGATAAGGGGAGAGAGCAAGGGGCACGAGTCACAAAATCCGACAGGTTACCGTCTGAGCAGCGTGGGAAAAATGGTTCGTCAAGACGTCCGTGAGCGATCGCTCGTTGAGCTTGTATCTTCTGAGCCAACCCGGGAAAAGTTATCTTCGCTCCTGCTACTCGTGGGGCCGCGTGCGGACACCGAGATAGGCCAAATGGCCACGCTGTGGATTCTGTGTAATCCCACTCATAACTCGGGGCTGCTACGTCCGCACTTGTCTTAGGGGGATGCACGTGCACCTTTAAGCCCTGCCTGGGTGTCCGTCCGCAGCGGTAATTCCTGGCCTTCTATCCACGGTAGGCCTGAGCACCCAGATAAACACATCGGGGCAATCCGACTGCTCCCGTCGCGGTGTTCCCCCGCCACCCCCGGAAAGAGCGGGCATGGCCACCGTGCGCCATGAAAGATTAACGGGTGCCATCCCTCCTGGATGAAAGTGGAGTCGAGAGAATGGGAAGGGAGAAGAAGCAGGGTGGGGGGAGCGGAGAGAGTAAAGATACAAGTTATGAGGCAGGGCCGCTGAAATATAGCGTCAAAACTAGTCAATCTCCTGCGGTGAGGCGGAGTCTGAGGGTGGAGGTTGATGATAGGACCAGATGTAATTCAGCCTCTGTTTTAAACTCTCACATGTTGTCACTTACTTCCCTTTAATAGTTTGATTTGATACTATAAGCAGCAAAACTAAGGGCAGTTTGGGAAACAGACGTGATCGGAAAGTAGGGGTTTCTCTGCAGGAGAGGCAGAGGAGCTGGGAAATGCAAAGGTGAGGCGCTACAGCATCGCTGCTGGCCGGAGGCTGCAATTACAGTGTGACTTGTTTACATAGGAAGTTCCCATTATAAAAGTGGATATAGGAATTTGTAATGGTAGTGTGTAATTTTTTTTATTATATTAGATTGGGGGATTCTCCCTCAACCTCATTTCTTGTGGTTAAATTTCAGCTCATTGCCGATACCTACTGCTACTCCTTTATCACAAAACCAGAGCGTTTTAAAACAGTTTTATTGGACGGTAAATTGTTTTTAAGTAAGTTTAATAATCCTCTTCTGTTTACTGTGCCGATCAATTATTTGAATTTTTTCCGAGTGGGAGAGGTGTCGAAATTTGCAGACGATACCAAAATGGGAGGTTATAGTTGATTCTTTAGAACAGCAAAGGAAAGTGCACAGGGATATTGATGAGAGGGGAGGAAATTAAATGCCCAGAAGTCATGGTGAGCCTATGTACGGCGTGCAGTGTTGGGCTCCACATAAGATTGAGGTTTTAAGAGGGGGGTACAACGGAGATTCATTAGGATGCTGCCTGGTACGAGGATATACAAAGGCAAAGAATGGCTTCAAAAATTGGGTCTTTATTCGTTAGAACAGCTCAGATTACCGGGAGATATAATAGAAGTGTTTAAGATTCTGAAAGGACAGGTCAACAACAATTACTTGCATTTATACAGCGCCTTGGACGTAGTAAAACGTCCCAAGGCGCTTCACAGGAGCGATTATCAAACAAAATTTGACACCGAGCCACATAAGGAGATATTAGGGCAGGTGACCAAAAGCCTGGTCAAAGAGGAGGGTTTTCTAGAGCGTCTTAAAAGGAGAGAGAGAGGGGCGGAGAGGTTTAGGGAGAGAATTCCAGAGCTTAGGGCCGAGGCAGCTGAAGGCACGGCCGCCAATTACAGGGTAGGTGGAAGCAAACTGCATAAATGCAAGTTGTTGATGTTGCCAGTAGTTGAGGGTCTAGGAAGAGGGAGCAATAGATACGAGATTAAATGCAAGAGATTTAGAACAGAGGGCAGGAGAAACTTCACAGTTACGAGGCTGTGAAATTCACTTCCAGGGTTGGTGTTTGAGGCAGAAACTATGTCAACATAAGAACATAAGAAATAGGAGGAGTTGGCCATTCGGCCCCTCGAGCCTGCTCTGTCATTCAATCAGACCTGGCTGATCTTCGACCTCAACTCCACTTTCCCGCCCGATCCCCATATCCCTCGATTCCCCTAGAGTCCAAAAATCTATCTATCTCAGCCTTGAAGATACTCAACGACTCAGCATCCACAGCCCTCTGGGGTAGAGAATTCCAAAGATTCACAACCCTGAGTGAAGAAATTCCTCCTCATCTCAGTCTTGAATGGCCGACTCCTTTTCCTGAGACTATGCCCCCTAGTTCTAGACTCTCCAACCAGGGAACCCACCTCTCAGCATCTACCCTGTCAAGCCCCCTCAGAATCTTATATGTTTCAATGAGATCACCTCTCATTCTTCTAAACTCCAGAGAGTATAGGCCCATTCTACTCAATCTCTCCCCATAGGACAACCCTCTCATCCCAGGAATTAATCTAGTGACCCTTCGTTGCACTGCCTCTAAGGCAAGTATATCCTTCCTTAGATAAGGAGACCAAAACTGTACGCAGTACTCCAGGTGTGGCCTCACCAAAGCCCTGTACAATTGCAGTAAGACTTCCTTACTCTTGTACTCCAACCCCCTTGCAATAAAGGCCAACATACCATTTACCTTCCTAATTGCTTGCTGTACCTGCATGCTAACTTTCTGTGTTTCTTGTACGAGGACACCCAGATCTCTCTGAACACCAATATTTAATAGTTTCTCACCATTTAAAAAATATTCTGCTTTTCTATTCTTCCTACCAAAGTGAATAACCTCACATTGCCCCACATTATACTCCATCTGCCACCTTCTTGCCCACTCACTTAACCTGTCTCTATCCCTTTGCAGACTCTTTGTGTCCTCCTCACAGCTTACTTTCCCACCTAGCTTTGTATCGTCAGCAAACTTGGATACATTACACTCGGTCCCCTCATCTAAGTCATTAATATAGATTGTAAATAGCTGAGGCCCAAGCACCGATCCCTGCGGCACCCCACTAGTTACAGCCTGCCAACCTGAAAATGACCCGTTTATCCCTACACTCTGTTTTCTGTCCGTTAACCAATCCTCTATCCATGCTAATATATTACCCCCAACCCCATACCTTGAGTAACAACCATTCATGTGGCATCTTTTGGAAATCCAAATATACTACATCCAGTGGTTCCCCTTTATCAACCCAGCTAGTTACATCCTCAAAGAACTCTAATAAATTTGTTAAACATGATTTCCCTTTCATAAAACCACGTTGAGACTGCCTAATCATATTATGATTTTCTAAATGCCCTGTTACCACTTCCTTAATAATGGATTCCAGCATTTTCCTGACGACCGATGTCAGACTAACTGGCCTGTAGTTCCCTGTTTTCTCTCTCCCTCCTTTCTTGAATAGCGGGGTTACATTTGCCACCTTCCAATCCACGGGGACCGTTCTAGAATCTAGGGAATTCTGGAAGATCACAACCAATGCATCCACTATCTCTGCAGCCCCCTCTTTTATAATCCTAGGATGTAGGCCATCAGGTCCAGGGGGGATTTATCAGCTTTTAGTCCCATTAGTTTCTCCAGTACTTTTTCCTCTACTGATATTAATTGTTTTAAGTTCCTCACTCTCATTTACCCATTGGTTCCCCACTATTTCTGGTTTGCTTTTTTGTGTCTCCGACAGTGAAGGCAGATACAAAATATTCGTCTAACATCTCTGCCATTTCCTTATTCCCCATTATAATTTCTCCTGTCTCAGCCTCTAAGGGACCAACCTTTACTTTTGCTGCTCTCTTCCTTTTTACATACTTGTGGAAGCTCTTTCAATCTGTTTTTATATTTCTTGCTAGTTTACTCTCATATTCTATTTTCTCCCTTTTCATCAATTTTTTGGTTGTCCTTTGCTGGTTTCTAAAACTCTCCCAATCCTCGGGCCGACTGCTCTTCTTTTGGATGGGGGAAGGGAATGAGATGAAGGATATGGGGGGGGGGGGTTGGGGGGGGGCGGGGAACAGGGCGGGATAAACGTAATTAGAAGTATTTGCTGGCGTGGAGGATGAACGCCGACACGGACTGGTCGGCCCGAACGGCCTGCTTCCGGGTATCGTTAAACGGTGCATCCCACTCACAAATTCCCACTCGCGAACAAGTCGACTCTTCAGTGAAGACTGTGTGTTTAGGACTTTTTCACAAATGAGATGGCGGGTTGGCGTGTTCCCAACAACCCACAAACTGCGGTCCCCGCTTGCTTTCCCCCCCCCCCCCACCACCTCGAACATACCAGTGCTTCTCGCTTCTTAAAAAAGGTCTTGTGTCAGCTGCAAACAGAGCCCCAGAAACGTTTTGCAAGCGTGTGATGCTACGAAGAGCAGGGGTTTTGTTTTTGCACCGATGGTTGTGCGCAGTTGTGCTGGCACGGAGTTGCAGTGCTCGTACTGTCACTGGGGGCGATCAGACTGGGCCCACTGGGCGGTGCTAGTGAGCTGCCTGCGACGCCCATTCCCCGTCGCCGGAGGGCACTTTTTTCCCCCCCCCTCCCGCAAATTTGCGGCCGTGGCGCTGCGTGCGCCGCAGCCAGCGCGCCATCTAGTGGCGCACGTTGCCACTTCAGCACCATCCCTCCAGGTGGCCGCAGCACGTCAGTCAGCAGGTAACAGGTACAACTTTTGGACGCAAAACCCTCCCTCCAGATCTGGTGAAGGGCTTCCTTGCTAGGGAGGGAATTCCAGAGAGGCCTACGCAGCTGAAGACATGGCTTTCCTCCTCCCTCACCGTCACGCCAGACGGCTGCATTTTTCTCTGCACAGAGATGAGTTTATATCTTCCTTTTCAAGACTTACCTAATTGGGTTTATGGGATAATACTTCTGTGGCACGAAAAATGTCTGCGTTTTTTTTTTACAAAAGGCATCTTTTTAAGCGTTGGGTTTAAATGGGTGGCCAAACCCTTCCCGGAACGACTGCTGCAGATGTGTGTGTCTGGGTGAGAAAGCTACGCCGTCAGTTTGCGAATTAAAGGAACGATAAAAAATTCTTTCGAAGGGCCTTCGGACTGACTCCGCTTCCCACAGTTCACACCTTGTCGAAGTGAGTGTTACAAGGGGGGGGGGCGAGAACCTTATGCCCGCATGGCCCCCCACCCCACCCCACTCCACTCCACTCCCGCAAAGAAGAAATGATTCTTTATAAGGCGAAAACAACCTTCAGCCACTCGAACCGCTTGTCAGTGTTGTGTTTAATATCCCCTGGTGATTTATTGCTGGAGATTGTGATCAGCAACTTGCTGAAAGGAACTGCAGTGATTTGGACGACTGCTTTTTCTCTTTTTTTTAAAAAAACCAATGTGAACGTGGGGCAAGTTTGAACATTGTATCCTATTGATCAATGCTGTTCTACTCTCCCCCCACCCCTCCGCTTCAGAGGCCATGGGGGCACATGATGGGCAGGCCCACGTGTCCCCCACCCACACAGGCAGGGTTCAGTTCAGAAGGGACTCAAGCCTCGTTAGCAAAGCTGCTATCTGGATGAACGAGACAGGACGTGGTGAGGAAGAAGCCCAGGAGCGAACAGCCTGCTCTCTTTTATAACTCGAGTTGTACATTTAAAGTGCCTTTAATGCAGAAGAGGGACATCTCAATCTGCTTCCCTGGGGCACGGGGAAATGGCCACCGTGCCAAAGGAGGAAATATTAGGAGGGCGGCCAAAATCGTGCTCCAAGAGGGCTTAAAGGAGGAGGGGGATACGGAGGGAATTTCAGAGAGTGAGGGGGATAGGGAGGGTATTTCAGAGAGTGAGGACAGGAGGAGGGGGACAGGGAGGGTATTTCAGAGAGTGAGGGGGATAGGGAGGGTATTTCAGAGAGTGAGGACAGGAGGAGGGGGACAGGGAGGGGATTTCAGAGAGTGAGGACAGGAGGAGGGGGACAGGGAGGGTATTTCAGAGAGTGAGGACAGGAGGAGGGGGACAGGGAGGGAATTTCAGAGAGTGAGGACAGGAGGAGGGGGACAGGGAGGGAATTTCAGAGAGTGAGGACAGGAGGAGGGGGATAAGGAGGGAATTTCAGAGAGTGAGGACAGGAGGAGGGGCACAGGGAGGGAATTTCAGAGAGTGAGGACAGGAGGAGGGGCACAGGGAGGGAATTTCAGAGAGTGAGGACAGGAGGAGGGGGATAAGGAGGGAATTTCAGAGAGTGAGGGGGACAGGGAGGGATTTTCAGAGAGTGAGGACAGGAGGAGGGGGATAGGGAGGGAATTTCAGAGAGTGAGGACAGGAGGAGGGGCACAGGGAGGGAATTTCAGAGAGTGAGGACAGGAGGAGGGGGATAAGGAGGGAATTTCAGAGAGTGAGGGGGATAGGGAGGGAATTTCAGAGAGTGAGGACAGGAGGAGGGGCACAGGGAGGGAATTTCAGAGAGTGAGGGGGATAGGGAGGGAATTTCAGAGAGTGAGGATGGGAGGAGGGGCACAGGGAGGGAATTTCAGAGAGTGAGGACGGGAGGAGGGGGGACAGGGAGGGAATTTCAGAGAGTGAGGACGGGAGGTGGGGCACAGGGAGGGAATTTCAGAGAGTGAGGACGGGAGGAGGGGCACAGGGAGGGTATTTCAGAGAGTGAGGGGGATAGGGTGAGGGAGGGAATTTCAGAGAGTGAGGACAGGAGGAGGGGGATAAGGAGGGAATTTCAGAGAGTGAGGACAGGAGGAGGGGCACAGGGAGGGAATTTCAGAGAGTGAGGACAGGAGGAGGGGGATAGGGAGGGTATTTCAGAGTGTGAGGACAGGAGGAGGGGCACAGGGAGGGAATATCAGAGAGTGAGGACAGGAGGAGGGGGATAAGGAGGGAATTTCAGAGAGTGAGGACAGGAGGAGGGGCACAGGGAGGGAATTTCAGACAGTGAGGACGGGAGGAGGGGCACAGGGAGGGAATTTCAGACAGTGAGGACGGGAGGAGGGGCACAGGGAGGGAATTTCAGAGAGTGAAGACAGGAGGAGGGGCACAGGGAGGGAATTTCAGAGAGTGAGGACAGGAGCAGGGGGATAAGGAGGGAATTTCAGAGAGTGAGGGGGATAGGGAGGGAATTTCAGAGAGTGAGGACGGGAGGAGGGGCACAGGGAGGGAATTTCAGAGAGTGAGGATGGGAGGAGGGGCACAGGGAGGGAATTTCAGAGAGTGAGGACGGGAGGAGGGGGACAGGGAGGGAATATCAGAGAGTGAGGACGGGAGGAGGGGGACAGGGAGGGACTTTCAGAGAGTGAGGACGGGAGGAGGGGCACAGGGAGGGAATTTCAGAGAGTGAGGACGGGAGGAGGGGCACAGGGAGGGAATTTCAGAGAGTGAGGACGGGAGGAGGGGCACAGTGAGGGAATTTCAGAGAGTGAGGACGGGAGGAGGGGCACAGGGAGGGAATTTCAGAGAGTGAGGACGGGAGGTGGGGCACAAGGAGGGAATTTCAGAGAGTGAGGACGGGAGGAGGGGGATAAGGAGGGAATTTCAGAGAGTGAGGACAGGAGGAGGGGCACAGGGAGGGAATTTCAGAGAGTGAGGACAGGAGGAGGGGGATAGGGAGGGAATTTCAGAGAGTGAGGACAGGAGAAGGGGCACAGGGAGGGAATTTCAGACAGTGAGGACGGGAGGAGGGGCACAGGGAGGGAATATCAGAGAGTGAGGACAGGAGGAGGGGGATAAGGAGGGAATTTCAGAGAGTGAGGACAGGAGAAGGGGCACAGGGAGGGAATTTCAGAGAGTGAGGACGGGAGGAGGGGCACAGGGAGGGAATTTCAGAGAGTGAGGACGGGAGGAGGGGCACAGGGAGGGTATTTCAGAGAGTGAGGGGGATAGGGTGAGGGAGGGTATTTCAGAGAGTGAGGACAGGAGGAGGGGGATAAGGAGGGAATTTCAGAGAGTGAGGACAGGAGGAGGGGGATAAGGAGGGAATTTCAGAGAGTGAGGACAGGAGGAGAGGCACAGGGAGGGAATTTCAGAGAGTGAGGGGGATAGGGAGGGAATTTCAGAGAGTGAGGACAGGAGGAGAGGGACAGGGAGGGAATTTCAGAGAGTGAGGACGGGAGGAGGGGGACAGGGAGGGAATTTCAGAGAGTGAGGGGGATAGGGAGGGAATTTCAGAGAGTGAGGACGGGAGGAGGGGGACAGGGAGGGAATTTCAGAGAGTGAGGACAGGAGGAGGGGCACAGGGAGGGAATTTCAGAGAGTGAGGACAGGGGGAGGGGGACAGGGAGGGAATTTCAGAGAGTGAGGACAGGAGGAGGGGCACAGGGAGGGTATTTCAGAGAGTGAGGGGGATAGGTTGAGGGAGGGAATTTCAGAGAGTGAGGACAGGAGGAGGGGGATCGGGAGGGTATTTCAGAGAGTGAGGACAGGAGGAGGGGCACAGGGAGGGAATTTCAGAGAGTGAGGACAGGGGGAGGGGGACAGGGAGGGAATTTCAGAGAGTGAGGACAGGTGTAGGGGCACAGGGAGGGTATTTCAGAGAGTGAGGGGGATAGGTTGAGGGAGGGAATTTCAGAGAGTGAGGACAGGAGGAGGGGGATCGGGAGGGTATTTCAGAGAGTGAGGACAGGAGGAGGGGGATAGGGAGGGAATTTCAGAGAGTGAGGGGGATCGGGTGAGGGAGGGTATTTCAGAGAGTGAGGACAGGAGGAGGGGGATCGGTAGGGAATTTCAGAGAGTGAGGACAGGAGGAGGGGCACAGGGAGGGAATTTCAGAGAGTGAGGACAGGAGGAGGGGGATAGGGAGGGAATTTCAGAGAGTGAGGGGGATCGGGTGAGAAGGAGGGTATTTCAGAGAGTGAGGACAGGAGGAGGGGGATAGGGAGGGTATTTCAGAGAGTGAGGACAGGAGGAGGGGGATAGGGAGGGTATTTCAGAGAGTGAGGACAGGAGGAGGGGGATAGGGAGGGTATTTCAGAGAGTGAGGACAGGAGGAGGAGGATCGGGAGGGTATTTCAGAGAGTGAGGACAGGAGGAGGGGGATAGGGAGGGTATTTCAGAGAGTGAGGACAGGAGGAGGGGGATCGGGAGGGTATTTCAGAGAGTGAGGACAGGAGGAGGGGGATAGGGAGGGTATTTCAGAGAGTGAGGACAGGAGGAGGGGGATCGGGAGGGTATTTCAGAGAGTGAGGACAGGAGGAGGGGGATAGGGAGGGTATTTCAGAGAGTGAGGACAGGAGGAGGGGGATCGGGAGGGTATTTCAGAGAGTGAGGACAGGAGGAGGGGGATAGGGAGGGAATTTCAGAGAGTGAGGACAGGAGGAGGGAGACGGAGGGAATTTCAGAGAGTGAGGACGGGAGGAGGGAATTTCAGAGAGTGAGAGGGATCGGGTGAGAGGGAGGGAATTCCAGAGAGTGAGGACAGGAGGAGGGGGATAGGGAGGGAATTTCAGAGAGTGAGGGGGATAGGGTGAGGGAGGGAATTTCAGAGAGTGAGGACAGGAGGAGGGGGATAGGGAGGGTATTTCAGAGAGTGAGGACAGGAGGAGGGGGATAAGGAGGGCATTTCAGAGAGTGAGGACAGGAGGAGGGGGATAGGGAGGGAATTTCAGAGAGTGAGGACAGGAGGAGGGGCACAGGGAGGGAATTTCAGAGAGTGAGGACAGGAGGAGTGGGATCGAGAGGGAATTTCAGAGAGTGAGGGGGATAGGGTGAGGGAGGGAATTCCAGAGAGTGAGGACAGGAGGAGGGGGATAGGGAGGGAATTTCAGAGAGTGAGGGGGATCGGGTGAGAAGGAGGGTATTTCAGAGAGTGAGGACAGGAGGAGGGGGATAGGCAGGGTATTTCAGAGAGTGAGGACAGGAGGAGGGGGATAGGGAGGGTATTTCAGAGAGTGAGGACAGGAGGAGGGGGATCGGGAGGGTATTTCAGAGAGTGAGGACAGGAGCAGGGGGATAGGGAGGGTATTTCAGAGAGTGAGGACAGGAGGAGGGGGATCGGGAGGGTATTTCAGAGAGTGAGGACAGGAGGAGGGGGATCGGGAGGGTATTTCAGAGAGTGAGGACAGGAGGAGGGGGATAGGGAGGGAATTTCAGAGAGTGAGGACAGGAGGAGGGAGACGGAGGGAATTTCAGAGAGTGAGGACGGGAGGAGGGAATTTCAGAGAGTGAGGGGGATCGGGTGAGAGGGAGGGAATTCCAGAGAGTGAGGACAGGAGGAGGGGGATAGGGAGGGAATTTCAGAGAGTGAGGGGGATAGGGTGAGGGAGGGAATTTCAGAGAGTGAGGACAGGAGGAGGGGGATAGGGAGGGTATTTCAGAGAGTGAGGACAGGAGGAGGGGGATAAGGAGGGAATTTCAGAGAGTGAGGACAGGAGGAGGGGCACAGGGAGGGAATTTCAGAGAGTGAGGACAGGAGGAGTGGGATCGAGAGGGAATTTCAGAGAGTGAGGGGGATAGGGTGAGGGAGGGAATTCCAGAGAGTGAGGACAGGAGGAGGGGGATAGAGAGGGAATTTCAGAGAGTGAGGGGGATAGGGTGAGGGAGGGAATTTCAGAGAGTGAGGACAGGGGGAGGGGGATAGGGAGGGAATTTCAGAGAGTGAGGACAGGAGGATAGGGTGAGGGAGGGAATTTCAGAGAGTGAGGACGGGAGGAGGGGGATAGGGAGGGAATTTCAGAGAGTGAGGACAGGAGGAGGGGGATAAGGAGGGAATTTCAGAGAGTGAGGACAGGAGGAGGGGCACAGGGAGGGAATTTCAGACAGTGAGGACACGAGGAGGGGGATCGGGAGGGAATTTCAGAGAGTGAGGACAGGAGGAGGGGCACAGGGAGGGAATTTCAGAGAGTGAGGACGGGAGGAGGGGGACAGGGAGGGTATTTCAGAGAGTGAGGACAGGAGGAGGGGGATAAGGAGGGAATTTCAGAGAGTGAGGACAGGAGGAGGGGGATAAGGAGGGAATTTCAGAGAGTGAGGACAGGAGGAGAGGCACAGGGAGGGAATTTCAGAGAGTGAGGGGGATAGGGAGGGAATTTCAGAGAGTGAGGACAGGAGGAGAGGGACAGGGAGGGAATTTCAGAGAGTGAGGACAGGAGGAGGGGCACAGGGAGGGAATTTCAGAGAGTGAGGACGGGAGGAGGGGGACAGGGAGGGAATTTCAGAGAGTGAGGACGGGAGGAGGGGGACAGGGAGGGAATTTCAGAGAGTGAGGACGGGGACAGGGAGGGAATTTCAGAGAGTGAGGACAGGGGGAGGGGGACAGGGAGGGAATTTCAGAGAGTGAGGACAGGAGGAGGGGCACAGGGAGGGTATTTCAGAGAGTGAGGGGGATAGGTTGAGGGAGGGAATTTCAGAGAGTGAGGACAGGAGGAGGGGGATCGGGAGGGTATTTCAGAGAGTGAGGACAGGAGGAGGGGGATAGGGAGGGAATTTCAGAGAGTGAGGGGGATCGGGTGAGGGAGGGAATTTCAGTGAGTGAGGACAGGAGGAGGGGGATAGGGAGGGTATTTCAGAGAGTGAGGACAGGAGGAGGGGGATAGGGAGGGAATTTCAGAGAGTGAGGGGGATTGGGTGAGGGAGGGAATTTCAGAGAGTGAGGACAGGAGGAGGGGGATAGGGAGGGTATTTCAGAGAGTGAGGACAGGAGGAGGGGGATCGGTAGGGAATTTCAGAGAGTGAGGACAGGAGGAGGGGCACAGGGAGGGAATTTCAGAGAGTGAGGACAGGAGGAGGGGGATAGGGAGGGAATTTCAGAGAGTGAGGGGGATCGGGTGAGAGGGAGGGTATTTCAGAGAGTGAGGACAGGAGGAGGGGGATAGGGAGGGTATTTCAGAGAGTGAGGACAGGAGGAGGGGGATAGGGAGGGTATTTCAGAGAGTGAGGACAGGAGGAGGGGGATCGGGAGGGTATTTCAGAGAGTGAGGACAGGAGGAGGGGGATAGGGAGGGAATTTCAGAAAGTGAGGACAGGAGGAGGGAGACGGAGGGAATTTCAGAGAGTGAGGACGGGAGGAGGGAATTTCAGAGAGTGAGGGGGATCGGGTGAGAGGGAGGGTATTTCAGAGAGTGAGGACAGGAGGAGGGGGATAGGGAGGGTATTTCAGAGAGTGAGGACAGGAGGAGGGGGATAGGGAGGGTATTTCAGAGAGTGAGGACAGGAGGAGGGGGATCGGGAGGGTATTTCAGAGAGTGAGGACAGGAGGAGGGGGATCGGGAGGGTATTTCAGAGAGTGAGGACAGGAGGAGGGGGATAGGGAGGGAATTTCAGAAAGTGAGGACAGGAGGAGGGAGACGGAGGGAATTTCAGAGAGTGAGGACGGGAGGAGGGAATTTCAGAGAGTGAGGGGGATCGGGTGAGAGGGAGGGAATTCCAGAGAGTGAGGACAGGAGGAGGGGGATAGGGAGGGAATTTCAGAGAGTGAGGGGGATCGGGTGAGGGAGGGAATTTCAGAGAGTGAGGACAGGAGGAGGGGGATAGGGAGGGTATTTCAGAGAGTGAGGACAGGAGGAGGGGGATAAGGAGGGAATTTCAGAGAGTGAGGACAGGAGGAGGGAATTTCAGAGAGTGAGGGGGATCGGGTGAGAGGGAGGGAATTCCAGAGAGTGAGGACAGGAGGAGGGGGATAGGGAGGGAATTTCAGAGAGTGAGGACAGGAGGAGGGGCACAGGGAGGGAATTTCAGAGAGTGAGGACGGGAGGAGGGGGACAGGGAGGGTATTTCAGAGAGTGAGGACGGGAGGAGGGGGACAGGGAGGGTATTTCAGAGAGTGAGGACAGGAGGAGGGGCACAGGGAGGGAATTTCAGAGAGTGAGGACGGGAGGAGGGGGACAGGGAGGGTATTTCAGAGAGTGAGGACAGGAGGAGGGGGATAAGGAGGGAATTTCAGAGAGTGAGGACAGGAGGAGGGGGATAAGGAGGGAATTTCAGAGAGTGAGGACAGGAGGAGAGGCACAGGGAGGGAATTTCAGAGACTGAGGGGGATAGGGAGGGAATTTCAGAGAGTGAGGACAGGGGGAGGGGGACAGGGAGGGAATTTCAGAGAGTGAGGACAGGAGGAGGGGCACAGGGAGGGTATTTCAGAGAGTGAGGGGGATAGGTTGAGGGAGGGAATTTCAGAGAGTGAGGACAGGAGCAGGGGGATCGGGAGGGTATTTCAGAGAGTGAGGACAGGAGGAGGGGGATAGGGAGGGAATTTCAGAGAGTGAGGGGGATCGGGTGAGGGAGGGAATTTCAGTGAGTGAGGACAGGAGGAGGGGGATAGGGAGGGTATTTCAGAGAGTGAGGACAGGAGGAGGGGGATAGGGAGGGAATTTCAGAGAGTGAGGGGGATAGGGTGAGGGAGGGAATTTCAGAGAGTGAGGACAGGAGGAGGGGGATAGGGAGGGTATTTCAGAGAGTGAGGACAGGAGGAGGGGGATCGGTAGGGAATTTCAGAGAGTGAGGACAGGAGGAGGGGCACAGGGAGGGAATTTCAGAGAGTGAGGACAGGAGGAGGGGGATAGGGAGGGAATTTCAGAGAGTGAGGGGGATCGGGTGAGAGGGAGGGTATTTCAGAGAGTGAGGACAGGAGGAGGGGGATAGGGAGGGTATTTCAGAGAGTGAGGACAGGAGGAGGGGGATAGGGAGGGTATTTCAGAGAGTGAGGACAGGAGGAGGGGGATCGGGAGGGTATTTCAGAGAGTGAGGACAGGAGGAGGGGGATAGGGAGGGAATTTCAGAGAGTGAGGACAGGAGGAGGGAGACGGAGGGAATTTCAGAGAGTGAGGACGGGAGGAGGGAATTTCAGAGAGTGAGGGGGATCGGGTGAGAGGGAGGGAATTCCAGAGAGTGAGGACAGGAGGAGGGGGATAGGGAGGGAATTTCAGAGAGTGAGGGGGATCGGGTGAGGGAGGGAATTTCAGAGAGTGAGGACAGGAGGAGGGGGATAGGGAGGGTATTTCAGAGAGTGAGGACAGGAGGAGGGGGATAAGGAGGGAATTTCAGAGAGTGAGGACAGGAGGAGGGGGATCGGGAGGGAATTTCAGAGAGTGAGGACAGGAGGAGGGGCACAGGGAGGGAATTTCAGAGAGTGAGGACGGGAGGAGGGGGACAGGGAGGGTATTTCAGAGAGTGAGGACAGGAGGAGGGGGATAAGGAGGGAATTTCAGAGAGTGAGGACAGGAGGAGGGGGATAAGGAGGGAATTTCAGAGAGTGAGGACAGGAGGAGGGGCACAGGGAGGGAATTTCAGAGAGTGAGGACAGGAGGAGGGTGATCGGGAGGGAATTTCAGAGAGTGAGGACAGGAGGAGGGGCACAGGGAGGGAATTTCAGAGAGTGAGGACGGGAGGAGGGGGACAGGGAGGGTATTTCAGAGAGTGAGGACAGGAGGAGGGGGATAAGGGGGGAATTTCAGAGAGTGAGGACAGGAGGAGGGGGATAAGGAGGGAATTTCAGAGAGTGAGGACAGGAGGAGAGGCACAGGGAGGGAATTTCAGAGAGTGAGGGGGATAGGGAGGGAATTTCAGAGAGTGAGGACAGGAGGAGAGGGACAGGGAGGGAATTTCAGAGAGTGAGGGGGATAGGGAGGGAATTTCAGAGAGTGAGGACGGGAGGAGGGGGACAGGGAGGGAATTTCAGAGAGTGAGGACAGGAGGAGGGGCACAGGGAGGGAATTTCAGAGAGTGAGGACGGGAGGAGGGGGACAGGGAGGGAATTTCAGAGAGTGAGGACGGGGACAGGGAGGGAATTTCAGAGAGTGAGGACAGGGGGAGGGGGACAGGGAGGGAATTTCAGAGAGTGAGGACAGGAGGAGGGGCACAGGGAGGGTATTTCAGAGAGTGAGGGGGATAGGTTGAGGGAGGGAATTTCAGAGAGTGAGGACAGGAGGAGGGGGATCGGGAGGGTATTTCAGAGAGTGAGGACAGGAGGAGGGGGATAGGGAGGGAATTTCAGAGAGTGAGGGGGATCGGGTGAGGGAGGGAATTTCAGTGAGTGAGGACAGGAGGAGGGGGATAGGGAGGGTATTTCAGAGAGTGAGGGGGATAGGGTGAGGGAGGGAATTTCAGAGAGTGAGGACAGGAGGAGGGGGATAGGGAGGGTATTTCAGAGAGTGAGGACAGGAGGAGGGGGATCGGTAGGGAATTTCAGAGAGTGAGGACAGGAGGAGGGGCACAGGGAGGGAATTTCAGAGAGTGAGGACAGGAGGAGGGGGATAGGGAGGGAATTTCAGAGAGTGAGGGGGATCGGGTGAGAGGGAGGGTATTTCAGAGAGTGAGGACAGGAGGAGGGGGATAGGGAGGGTATTTCAGAGAGTGAGGACAGGAGGAGGGGGATAGGGAGGGTATTTCAGAGAGTGAGGACAGGAGGAGGGGGATCGGGAGGGTATTTCAGAGAGTGAGGACAGGAGGAGGGGGATAGGGAGGGAATTTCAGAGAGTGAGGACAGGAGGAGGGAGACGGAGGGAATTTCAGAGAGTGAGGACGGGAGGAGGGAATTTCAGTGAGTGAGGGGGATCGGGTGAGAGGGAGGGAATTCCAGAGAGTGAGGACAGGAGGAGGGGGATAGGGAGGGAATTTCAGAGAGTGAGGGGGATCGGGTGAGGGAGGGAATTTCAGAGAGTGAGGACAGGAGGAGGGGGATAGGGAGGGTATTTCAGAGAGTGAGGACAGGAGGAGGGGGAAAAGGAGGGAATTTCAGAGAGTGAGGACAGGAGGAGGGGCACAGGGAGGGAATTTCAGAGAGTGAGGACAGGAGGAGGGAGACGGAGGGAATTTCAGAGAGTGAGGACGGGAGGAGGGAATTTCAGAGAGTGAGGGGGATCGGGTGAGAGGGAGGGAATTCCAGAGAGTGAGGACAGGAGGAGGGGGATAGGCAGGGAATTTCAGAGAGTGAGGGGGATAGGGTGAGGGAGGGAATTTCAGAGAGTGAGGACAGGAGGAGGGGGATAGGGAGGGTATTTCAGAGAGTGAGGACAGGAGGAGGGGGATAAGGAGGGAATTTCAGAGAGTGAGGACAGGAGGAGGGGGATAGGGAGGGAATTTCAGAGAGTGAGGACAGGAGGAGGGGCACAGGGAGGGAATTTCAGAGAGTGAGGACAGGAGGAGTGGGATCGAGAGGGAATTTCAGAGAGTGATGGGGATAGGGTGAGGGAGGGAATTCCAGAGAGTGAGGACAGGAGGAGGGGGATAGAGAGGGAATTTCAGAGAGTGAGGGGGATAGGGTGAGGGAGGGAATTTCAGAGAGTGAGGACAGGTGGAGGGGGTTAGGGAGGGAATTTCAGAGAGTGAGGACAGGAGGATAGGGTGAGGGAGGGAATTTCAGAGAGTGAGGACGGGAGGAGGGGGATAGGGAGGGAATTTCAGAGAGTGAGGACAGGAGGAGGGGGATAGGGAGGGAATTTCAGAGAGTGAGGACAGGAGGAGGGGCACAGGGAGGGAATTTCAGAGAGTGAGGACAGGAGGAGTGGGATCGAGAGGGAATTTCAGAGAGTGATGGGGATAGGGTGAGGGAGGGAATTCCAGAGAGTGAGGACAGGAGGAGGGGGATAGAGAGGGAATTTCAGAGAGTGAGGGGGATAGGGTGAGGGAGGGAATTTCAGAGAGTGAGGACAGGTGGAGGGGGTTAGGGAGGGAATTTCAGAGAGTGAGGACAGGAGGATAGGGTGAGGGAGGGAATTTCAGAGAGTGAGGACAGGAGGAGGGGCACAGGGAGGGAATTTCAGAGAGTGAGGACAGGAGGAGGGGGATAAGGAGGGAATTTCAGAGAGTGAGGACAGGAGGAGGGGGATAGGGAGGGAATTTCAGAGAGTGAGGGGGATCGGGTGAGAGGGAGGGTATTTCAGAGAGTGAGGACAGGAGGAGGGGGATAGGGAGGGTATTTCAGAGAGTGAGGACAGGAGGAGGGGGATAGGGAGGGTATTTCAGAGAGTGAGGACAGGAGGAGGGGGATCGGGAGGGTATTTCAGAGAGTGAGGACAGGAGGAGGGGGATAGGGAGGGAATTTCAGAGAGTGAGGACAGGAGGAGGGAGACGGAGGGAATTTCAGAGAGTGAGGACGGGAGGAGGGAATTTCAGTGAGTGAGGGGGATCGGGTGAGAGGGAGGGAATTCCAGAGAGTGAGGACAGGAGGAGGGGGATAGGGAGGGAATTTCAGAGAGTGAGGGGGATCGGGTGAGGGAGGGAATTTCAGAGAGTGAGGACAGGAGGAGGGGGATAGGGAGGGTATTTCAGAGAGTGAGGACAGGAGGAGGGGGAAAAGGAGGGAATTTCAGAGAGTGAGGACAGGAGGAGGGGCACAGGGAGGGAATTTCAGAGAGTGAGGACAGGAGGAGGGAGACGGAGGGAATTTCAGAGAGTGAGGACGGGAGGAGGGAATTTCAGAGAGTGAGGGGGATCGGGTGAGAGGGAGGGAATTCCAGAGAGTGAGGACAGGAGGAGGGGGATAGGCAGGGAATTTCAGAGAGTGAGGGGGATAGGGTGAGGGAGGGAATTTCAGAGAGTGAGGACAGGAGGAGGGGGATAGGGAGGGTATTTCAGAGAGTGAGGACAGGAGGAGGGGGATAAGGAGGGAATTTCAGAGAGTGAGGACAGGAGGAGGGGGATAGGGAGGGAATTTCAGAGAGTGAGGACAGGAGGAGGGGCACAGGGAGGGAATTTCAGAGAGTGAGGACAGGAGGAGTGGGATCGAGAGGGAATTTCAGAGAGTGATGGGGATAGGGTGAGGGAGGGAATTCCAGAGAGTGAGGACAGGAGGAGGGGGATAGAGAGGGAATTTCAGAGAGTGAGGGGGATAGGGTGAGGGAGGGAATTTCAGAGAGTGAGGACAGGTGGAGGGGGTTAGGGAGGGAATTTCAGAGAGTGAGGACAGGAGGATAGGGTGAGGGAGGGAATTTCAGAGAGTGAGGACGGGAGGAGGGGGATAGGGAGGGAATTTCAGAGAGTGAGGACAGGAGGAGGGGGATAGGGAGGGAATTTCAGAGAGTGAGGACAGGAGGAGGGGCACAGGGAGGGAATTTCAGAGAGTGAGGACAGGAGGAGTGGGATCGAGAGGGAATTTCAGAGAGTGATGGGGATAGGGTGAGGGAGGGAATTCCAGAGAGTGAGGACAGGAGGAGGGGGATAGAGAGGGAATTTCAGAGAGTGAGGGGGATAGGGTGAGGGAGGGAATTTCAGAGAGTGAGGACAGGTGGAGGGGGTTAGGGAGGGAATTTCAGAGAGTGAGGACAGGAGGATAGGGTGAGGGAGGGAATTTCAGAGAGTGAGGACAGGAGGAGGGGCACAGGGAGGGAATTTCAGAGAGTGAGGACAGGAGGAGGGGGATAAGGAGGGAATTTCAGAGAGTGAGGACAGGAGAAGGGGGATAAGGAGGGAATTTCAGAGAGTGAGGGAGATAGGGTGAGGGAGGGAATTCCAGAGAGTGAGGACAGGAGGAGGGGCACAGGGAGGGAATTTCAGAGAGTGAGGACAGGAGGAGCGGCACAGGGAGGGAATTTCAGAGAGTGTGGACAGGAGGAGGGGGATAGGGAGGGTATTTCAGAGAGTGAGGACAGGAGGAGGGGGATAAGGAGGGAATTTCAGAGAGTGAGGACAGGAGGAGGGGCACAGGGAGGGAATTTCAGAGAGTGAGGACAGGAGGAGGGGGATAGGGAGGGAATTTCAGAGAGTGAGGACAGTAGGAGGGGCACAGGGAGGGAATTTCAGAGAGTGAGGACAGGAGGAGGGGGATAGGGAGGGAATTTCAGAGAGTGAGGACGGGAGGAGGGAATTTCAGAGAGTGAGGGGGATAGGGTGAGAGGGAGGGAGATAGGGTGAGAGGGAGGGAATTCCAGAGAGTGAGGACAGGAGGAGGGGGATCGAGAGGGAATTTCAGAGAGTGAGGGGGATAGGGTGAGGGAGGGAATTCCAGAGAGTGAGGACAGGGGGAGGGGGATAGAGAGGGAATTTCAGAGAGTGAGGACAGGAGAAGGGGGATCGGGAGGGAATTGCAGAGAGTGAGGGAGATAGGGTGAGGGAGGGAATTCCAGAGAGTGAGGACAGGAGGAGGGGGATAGGCAGGGTATTTCAGAGAGTGAGGACAGGAGGAGGGGGATAAGGAGGGAATTTCAGAGAGTGAGGAGAGGAGGAGGGGCACAGGGAGGGAATTTCAGAGAGTGAGGACAGGAGGAGGGGGATAGGGAGGGAATTTCAGAGAGTGAGGACAGGAGGAGGGGGATTGGGAGGGAATTTCAGAGAGTGAGGACAGGAGGAGGGGGATAAGGAGCGAATTTCAGAGAGTGAGGGAGATAGGGTGAGGGAGGGAATTCCAGAGAGTGAGGACAGGAGGAGGGGCACAGGGAGGGAATTTCAGAGAGTGAGGACAGGAGGAGGGAGACGGAGGGAATTTCAGAGAGTGAGGACGGGAGGAGGGAATTTCAGAGAGTGAGGGGGATCGGGTGAGAGGGAGGGAATTCCAGAGAGTGAGGACAGGAGGAGGGGGATAGGCAGGGAATTTCAGAGAGTGAGGGGGATAGGGTGAGGGAGGGAATTTCAGAGAGTGAGGACAGGAGGAGGGGGATAGGGAGGGAATTTCAGAGAGTGAGGACAGGAGGAGGGGCACAGGGAGGGAATTTCAGAGAGTGAGGACAGGAGGAGTGGGATCGAGAGGGAATTTCAGAGAGTGAGGACAGGAGGAGTGGGATCGAGAGGGAATTTCAGAGAGTGATGGGGATAGGGTGAGGGAGGGAATTTCAGAGAGTGAGGACAGGAGGAGGGGGATAGGGAGGGAATTTCAGAGAGTGAGGACAGGAGGAGGGGCACAGGGAGGGAATTTCAGAGAGTGAGGACAGGAGGAGTGGGATCGAGAGGGAATTTCAGAGAGTGAGGACAGGAGGAGTGGGATCGAGAGGGAATTTCAGAGAGTGAGGACAGGAGGAGTGGGATCGAGAGGGAATTTCAGAGAGTGATGGGGATAGGGTGAGGGAGGGAATTCCAGAGAGTGAGGACAGGAGGAGGGGGATAGAGAGGGAATTTCAGAGAGTGAGGGGGATAGGGTGAGGGAGGGAATTTCAGAGAGTGAGGACAGGAGGAGGGGCACAGAGAGGGAATTTCAGAGAGTGAGGACAGGAGGAGTGGGATCGAGAGGGAATTTCAGAGAGTGATGGGGATAGGGTGAGGGAGGGAATTCCAGAGAGTGAGGACAGGAGGAGGGGGATAGAGAGGGAATTTCAGAGAGTGAGGGGGATAGGGTGAGGGAGGGAATTTCAGAGAGTGAGGACAGGTGGAGGGGGTTAGGGAGGGAATTTCAGAGAGTGAGGACAGGAGGATAGGGTGAGGGAGGGAATTTCAGAGAGTGAGGACGGGAGGAGGGGGATAGGGAGGGAATTTCAGAGAGTGAGGACAGGAGGAGGGGGATAAGGAGGGAATTTCAGAGAGTGAGGACAGGAGGAGGGGCACAGGGAGGGAATTTCAGAGAGTGAGGACAGGAGGAGGGGGATCGGGAGGGAATTTCAGAGAGTGAGGACAGGAGGAGGGGCACAGGGAGGGAATTTCAGAGAGTGAGGACAGGAGGAGGGGGATAAGGAGGGAATTTCAGAGAGTGAGGACAGGAGGAGGGGGATAAGGAGGGAATTTCAGAGAGTGAGGGAGATAGGGTGAGGGAGGGAATTCCAGAGAGTGAGGACAGGAGGAGGGGCACAGGGAGGGAATTTCAGAGAGTGAGGACAGGAGGAGCGGCACAGGGAGGGAATTTCAGAGAGTGTGGACAGGAGGAGGGGGATAGGGAGGGTATTTCAGAGAGTGAGGACAGGAGGAGGGGGATAAGGAGGGAATTTCAGAGAGTGAGGACAGGAGGAGGGGCACAGGGAGGGAATTTCAGAGAGTGAGGACAGGAGGAGGGGGATAGGGAGGGAATTTCAGAGAGTGAGGACAGTAGGAGGGGCACAGGGAGGGAATTTCAGAGAGTGAGGACAGGAGGAGGGGGATAGGGAGGGAATTTCAGAGAGTGAGGACGGGAGGAGGGAATTTCAGAGAGTGAGGGGGATAGGGTGAGAGGGAGGGAGATAGGGTGAGAGGGAGGGAATTCCAGAGAGTGAGGACAGGAGGAGGGGGATCGAGAGGGAATTTCAGAGAGTGAGGGGGATAGGGTGAGGGAGGGAATTCCAGAGAGTGAGGACAGGGGGAGGGGGATAGAGAGGGAATTTCAGAGAGTGAGGACAGGAGAAGGGGGATCGGGAGGGAATTGCAGAGAGTGAGGGAGATAGGGTGAGGGAGGGAATTCCAGAGAGTGAGGACAGGAGGAGGGGGATAGGCAGGGTATTTCAGAGAGTGAGGACAGG
The DNA here is from genome assembly GCF_035084215.1 of Heptranchias perlo. NCBI lineage: Eukaryota > Metazoa > Chordata > Chondrichthyes > Hexanchiformes > Hexanchidae > Heptranchias > Heptranchias perlo. The sequence continues at coordinate 1,920,101 of NC_090369.1, read as the reverse complement.
AGGAGGGGGATAAGGAGGGAATTTCAGAGAGTGAGGAGAGGAGGAGGGGCACAGGGAGGGAATTTCAGAGAGTGAGGACAGGAGGAGGGGGATAGGGAGGGAATTTCAGAGAGTGAGGACAGGAGGAGGGGGATTGGGAGGGATTTTTCAGAGAGTGAGGACAGGAGGAGGGGGATAAGGAGCGAATTTCAGAGAGTGAGGGAGATAGGGTGAGGGAGGGAATTCCAGAGAGTGAGGACAGGAGGAGGGGCACAGGGAGGGAATTTCAGAGAGTGAGGACAGGAGGAGGGGCACAGGGAGGGAATTTCAGAGAGTGTGGACAGGAGGAGGGGGATAGGGAGGGTATTTCAGAGAGTGAGGACAGGAGGAGGGGGATAAGGAGGGAATTTCAGAGAGTGAGGACAGGAGGAGGGGCACAGGGAGGGAATTTCAGAGAGTGAGGACAGGAGGAGGGGGATAGGGAGGGAATTTCAGAGAGTGAGGACAGGAGGAGGGGGATAGGGAGGGAATTTCAGAGAGTGAGGACAGTAGGAGGGGCACAGGGAGGGAATTTCAGAGAGTGAGGACAGGAGGAGGGGGATAGGGAGGGAATTTCAGAGAGTGAGGACGGGAGGAGGGAATTTCAGAGAGTGAGGGGGATAGGGTGAGAGGGAGGGAGATAGGGTGAGAGGGAGGGAATTCCAGAGAGTGAGGACAGGAGGAGGGGGATCGAGAGGGAATTTCAGAGAGTGAGGGGGATAGGGTGAGGGAGGGAATTCCAGAGAGTGAGGACAGGGGGAGGGGGATAGAGAGGGAATTTCAGAGAGTGAGGACAGGAGAAGGGGGATCGGGAGGGAATTGCAGAGAGTGAGGGAGATAGGGTGAGGGAGGGAATTCCAGAGAGTGAGGACAGGAGGAGGGGCACAGGGAGGGAATTTTAGAGAGTGTGGACAGGAGGAGGGGCACAGGGAGGGAATTTCAGAGAGTGAGGACGGGAGGAGGGAATTTCAGAGAGTGAGGGGGATAGGGTGAGAGGGAGGGAATTCCAGAGAGTGAGGACAGGAGGAGGGGGATAGGGAGGGAATTTCAGAGAGTGTGGACAGGAGGAGGGGCACAGGGAGGGAATTTCAGAGAGTGTGGACAGGAGGAGGGGCACAGGGAGGGAATTTCAGAGAGTGAGGACGGGAGGAGGGAATTTCAGAGAGTGAGGGGGATAGGGTGAGAGGGAGGGAATTCCAGAGAGTGAGGACAGGAGGAGGGGGATAGAGAGGGAATTTCAGAGAGTGAGGGGGATAGGGTGAGGGAGGGAATTCCAGAGAGTGAGGACAAGGGGAGAGGGATAGGGAGGGAATTTCAGAGAGTGAGGACGGGAGGAGGGGGATCGGGAGGGAATTTCAGAGAGTGAGGACGGGAGGAGGGGGATAGGGAGGGAATTCCAGAGAGTGAGGAGGATCGAGAGGGAATTCCAGAGAGACCTGCACAGCTGAAGACATGGCTTGCAATTTTAGGGCAAGAGAGGGGGATTCTCGAGAGACTCTGGACTGCACCTAAAATGGGGAACTAAAACTTCCACTTTGGTTCTGAAAGGGGGAAAATGTTCACTCGACTCTGGCACTGTCCACACTGAACCAGGACACAAAAATAAACCACCGAGAGCTTTGGTCCGTTTTTTTTTTCTTCCCGTCTAATTTTAGAAAGATACAAAAGTCATCTTGCACATGCAGCTAAACTTTGAGGAATGTTTCGACTTTTGGACAACTTTCAACACAAACTCCTCCCCCTTCGGGGGTGGAGGGGTGAGAGAGAGAGAGAGAGAGAGAGAGAAAAAAAACAGGCATTGGCTTACAAACTGCTCACTTCACAGTATATAAAAAAAAAGGAAAACAAAAAACAGATCCCATGTCAAACAAACGTTCACAGAGGCAACGCAAAAAGAAATATAAAATCATCACAGTTTCAATTCACCAGTAATACTGTTTGTCAAATCTCACAAACACCACTCACTAACACCAGAGTATAGACAGGAGGCTCCGATCGTCCACTGTCTGTCGTCCCTCAAACCCTGGGCCAACACAATGCAACATCCCGGCAGCAATTGAGACCGTCTTTGCAACAAAAGGAAACTGCACTCTTCACCCCTCCGCCTCCCCAAAGCCCGCTCTCCTTCTCAAAGGGCGCCCTGCCTTCACAAGGCTGCTAACTTGTACCCCTGCGAGCAGCTCACACCCACCCAGCAGTTCCCATCCAAACCAGGCGACTGGCCAGTTCAGAATTTCTCCACCCTGCCACATGGTTAGCTCGTGACACAATCATCATAAAACGATAGGGACCACCCACCCTCTCCTCCCCAAACTTCCACGTATTATCGCTGGCCAGTTTTAAAACGCCACCGTCCTCGAATTGTAAAAGGAGAAAAAAAAACGGAGACAGAGCAGTCGCGGTCAGGGGCGGTGCTGTCAATGTTGCATTGGTTGCTCAGCCCCTAAGTCTGGCTGACCCTCCCCTCTCCCCCCTCCCCCAGACGGTCGGAGACCCCTTCGTCCACCTCAGACATATACTGCGGTTATCAAAGATGGTAGCGGCAGTACACACAACAGAACAGCTACAGAACGTCAGAAAGCTTCTTCCCAGTAAAAAATCTGAAAAGCTTTTTGTAATCAAGGCACTGCAAGTCTGCAGAGTAAAAAAAAATTAAAAAAACACATTTAAGGACCGTGCACAAATGGTGGCAACGTGAGGTGTGTGTCGTGTATGATTGTGTCAGTGTACGTGTGAGATTGTGTGAGGCGTGTGTGTGTGTCGTGTATGATTGTGTCAGTGTATGTATGAGATTGTGTGTGCGCGTGTGTGTGTGTGTCAGTGTGAATGTAAGTGTGAGGGCACACATGTGCACACCCGGGGCTGAAATGCCATTCTATGAATTCAGAATACAGCAAGCCACCGCCCAGAGGGCAGCACACTTTAAGCTCTCTCACAAAGGTCCATTTACAAGAGTACACGATTGGCTTTCAGCAAGTGGCGTCATGAAGCTCATCGAGTGCATTGGCACCAATACACATACTTACTGTACACTTCAACTTTGTGCAATATGCTGCTTACGTAAGACTCTTAATCCATTCCACCCAGACAGACCTGGACCCACCAGTACTGTACCCCAGGGTTATACAGTGACAGACCTGTACCCACCAGTACTGTACCCCAGTGTTATACAGTGTCAGACCTGTACCCACCAGTACTGTACCCCAGTGTTATACAGTGTCAGACCTGTACCCACCAGTACTGTACCCCAGTGTTATACAGTGACAGACCTGGACCCACCAGTACTGTACCCCAGTGTTATACAGTGATAGACCTGTACCCACCAGTACTGTACCCCAGGGTTATAGTGTCAGACCTGTACCCACCAGTACTGTATCCCAGTGTTATACAGTGATAGACCTGTACCCACCAGTACTGTACCCAGTGTTATACAGTGATAGACCTGTACCCACCAGTACTGTACCCAGTGTTATACAGTGTCAGACCTGTACCCACCAGTACTGTACCACAGTGTTAGTGTCAGACCTGTACCCACCAGTACTGTACCCCAGTGTTATACAGTGACAGACCTGGACCCACCAGTACTGTACCCCAAGTGTTATACAGTGACAGACCTGTACCCACCAGTACTGTACCCCAGTGTTATACAGTGACAGACCTGGACCCACCAGTACTGTACCCCAGTGTTATACAGTGACAGACCTGGACCCACCAGTACTGTACCCCAGTGTTATACAGTGACAGACCTGGACCCACCAGTATTGTACCCAGTGTTATACAGCTCAAAGTGCTCTTTTTAGACACAACCCAACTTTGGAAAGGCAGAATGTAGAGTTGTACAGCTGGGTGTCTTTCACAGTTCAAGAGAGCACAGTTTGAAAATGTCACACACCCAACCGTAATTAAAATCCCAGTGTCAAGAGGTTTCCACTTCAGGGGCATTGCGATGCAGGGAAGCAACAATACAGTAACATAAGAGGGTACGTCTACTCACATATGATAAACCATGATAGTCTCACCTCTTACCCGCCCTCCCCTGAACTCCTGTTATCAAGTAACCAAAAGAAAAAAAAATTGGGAGAGAAAATAAACACAGATTATAATCAAAATACCCAATATGGAAAAAACAAAATGACGTCAGAAACATTGCAGCTGGATTTCCCAAATCACGGCTTCATAATGTTTTCAAAACCCGTTTAAAATTGTTCACAGTTTAAAAATCAGAATCGTCACAGAAACCTGACTAGAAACAGGTGTGCTCGTCAGTGGCATTAAGGCAACTAACCTGGCCTTGAAGGGAAGCCACGGCAAAAACAGACAATGCTGGATTTACACAGCGGGCCCAGTCAACACCAAGGGAGAGAGAGAGGAGAGAGAGAGAGAGAATGGAGAGAGAGAGAATGGAGAGAGAGAGAATGGAGAGAGAGAGAGAGAATGGAGAGAGAGAGAGAGAGAGAGAATGGAGAGAGAGAGAGAGAGAATGGAGAGAGAGAGAGAGAGAGGAGAATGGAGCGAGAGAGAGAGGAGAATGGAGAGAGAGAGAGGAGAATGGAGAGAGAGAGGAGAATGAAGAGAGAGAGAGGAGAATGAAGAGAGAGAGAGGAGAATGAAGAGAGAGAGAGGAGAATGAAGAGAGAGAGAGGAGAATGAAGAGAGAGAGAGGAGAATGAAGAGAGAGAGAGGGAGAGAGAGAGAGAGAGGAGAATGGAGAGAGAGAGAGAGAGGAGAACGGAGAGAGAGAGAGAGAGGAGAATGGAGAGAGAGAGAGAGAGGAGAATGGAGAGAGAGAGAGAGAGGAGAATGGAGAGAGAGAGAGAGAGAGAATGGAGAGAGAGAGAGAGAGAGAGAGGAGAATGGAGAGAGAGAGAGAGAGAGAGGAGAATGGAGAGAGAGAGAGAGAGAGAGGAGAATGGAGAGAGAGAGAGAGAGAGAGGAGAATGGAGAGAGAGAGAGAGGAGAATGGAGAGAGAGAGAGAGAGAATGGAGAGAGAGAGAGAGAGAGGAGAATGGAGAGAGAGAGAGAGAGAGAGAGGAGAATGGAGAGAGAGAGAGAGAGGAGAATGGAGAGAGAGAGAGAGAGAGGAGAATGGAGAGAGAGGGAGAGACACACAGACAGACACAGACAGAGAAGGGAAGAGAAGAGAGGAGAATAGAGAGAGAGAATAGAGAGAGATGACAGACACAAACAGTGAGTGTGTGTGTGTTTGTGTCACAGAGAGAGAGCAAGCGAGCAAACAGTAGAGGAAGGAACAACCCATACCACTATTTCAAACTAAACCGGAACAGGGTCAAACTTGGAAAGGTACATTTAGGACGGAGAGCAGTCAGTTCTTCCCAGAGCGTGATGGAGCTTTCGGATGCTCAGTCGTTGAGTATGTTCAAGGCTGAGATCGATAAGATTTTTGGACTCTAGGAGAATCGAGGGATATGGGGATCGGGTGGGAAAGTGGAGTTGAGGTCGAAGATCAGCCATGGTCTGACTGAATGGCGGAGCAGGCTCGAGGGGCCGAATGGCCTACTCCTGGCTCCTATTTCTTATGCTTATTTGATCTCCGTGGAATTAGTGTAAGGAGGCAGGGGAGAAAACCCGGGAGTCATTTAACACTTGTGATGGGGAGGAACTGTACGTCTCTCTGAGTGGCTCAGCTAAGAACGGCTCGTCCTCATGTGCGTTTGATTTTAAACCGTGCGAGAATGTCTCTTAGCCCAAATGAATTGCTCGGGTCAGACTGGAGCAGAAAAGCCGCTCCTGTCTTTCTGCTTTATTGACCGTGGAGGTGAAGGTTAACGGAGGAAACTTTCTCAACGTGCAAAAAGGAAAAAGTACCGGTGCTCAGCATCGACCCAGCCTCGTCATTCCCCCCTGAGCAGCACTGTTGCGTCGTGACCAGACGATGGATTTCAGAGGGCTGGATCCTCCCACCCGGGGCCCCACCACGGGTCGGAGGGTCGGAGATCTCCAAACCACACGCTGATGGGAAGCTGCTGCTTTGCTCCTGGCCCCCCCTCCCCGACCATCTTCAGAGTAATTGCTTCGTGAAGGTGGGAAACCCGAGGGAGGATGTGATTCTCTCCCCCCACACACACACACACCCACCCAGTTAGCGATTCTCATCATTCCACCTACTCTGTAAAGCATTTAGCACTTGGCTAATTTAGGCAGCCAAAACTGAACATCAACTTTTGGTCGTTTGTGTGTTTATGTGAGGCTGAGACGATGCAATAGAAATTAGTCATACAAGAAAAAAAAGGGAGAGCAAGAGGGGAAGAGAGAGAGACAGGAGGGAGAGAGCAAGAGGGGAAGAGAGAGAGACAGGAGGGAGAGAGCAAGAGGGGAAGAGAGAGAGACAGGAGGGAGAGAGCAAGAGGGGAAGAGAGAGAGACAGGAGGGAGAGAGCAAGAGGGGAAGAGAGAGAGACAGGAGGGAGAGAGCAAGAGGGGAAGAGAGACAGGAGGGAGAGAGCAAGAGGGGAAGAGCGAAAGGAGGGAGAGAGCAAGAGGGGAAGAGCGAAAGGAGGGAGAGAGCAAGAGGGGAAGAGCGAAAGGAGGGAGAGAGCAAGAGGGGAAGAGCGAAAGGAGGGAGAGAGCAAGAGGGGAAGAGAGAGCGACAGGAGGGAGAGCAAGAGGGGAAGAGAGAGAGACAGGAGGGAGAGCAAGAGGGGAAGAGCGAAAGGAGGGAGAGAGCAAGAGGGGAAGAGAGAGAGAGAAAGAGGAAACATACAGAGAGAACGAGCAAACCTTTGCCCCTCTAGTCATGCGGTTTGGACACAACTGAAGACACACATGGCAAGCAGCCATTACATTTTGTAATGCTGGATGAGAGGGGGCCGCAAAGCCGCGCAGGGAGCATCTCAGCAGCTCTGGCCCTCTCCCCAGTACACCAATATCCTACAACATCCAGTTTAGCTTATATTTTGAAGTGCCCCCTTTATGGATGTGGAATCAAGCGTCGGAGGCAGTGCAATTTGGTCAAACCCGAAACACACCCCAGGTTTGATAAATCAGTCAGCTGCGAAAAAGTCGAACCATCGGTAAATAATAAAACAAAACAAATTGCCGGACTGTATCTCAAACTCCAGATGTTAATTCCGCCCCCCCCCCCCCCCCCCCCCCCCCCAATTATGGACCTTTGTGAAAAAGCTGGTTTTTAAAAACAAAATAAATCGTCTGATGCGACCAGAGGCTGACAGAAAACAAAAAAAAACCCAAATGTAACCACACTGTCAGCGTATACAAGTTTCAGTACAATGTCCCTTCAAGTAAGTTATTCACAAGTACACTCCTGCGGGCGAATGTTAACGCGTACACAAGGAAGGAAAAGGAACGTAAAGTGTCTGTGTGGGGTGGATTCACATCATTGCCGGCTCTGTGTCGCGCTCGCCCCCTTCAACGAGCAGACGGTCCCCCTCCCCTTGTCGCCCGAGGCAGCGGTTAGCAGTCGGACTTGTCCCCGGTGCCATTCGACATCCCAAAAAAAAAAAAACAAGGCATGTTAATCTTGCTCCGTCTCCCTCCTGCCGCCCTTCCTTGATCTTCGAGAATTCGTGTTTCGGG